>NC_053027.1:429522764-429822764 GCF_003073215.2 Triticum urartu
CAAGCTTTGGGAAGCTATGTTTGATGAAGATGATATTTTTTGTCCCCCAAGTTTTGATGAGAAAATCTGTTATGATGAAAGCATGCCTCCTAACTATGATTATTATTGTGTTGACACGTATGCTTTAAAGAACAATGATAACCATGAAACTTGTCATCTTGATCTTAATTTTCAATCACATGATAGTTATTTTGTTGAGTTTGCTCCCACTATTATTCATGAGAAGAAATTTTCTTGTGTGGAGAGTAATAAATTTTCTATGCTTGTAGATCATGAAAAGAATGGTTTAGGTGCTGGTTATATTGTTGAATTCATTCATGATGCTACTGAAAATTATTATGAGGGAGGAATATATGCTTGTAGGAGTTGCAATAATATCAAGTTTCCTCTCTATGTGCTTGAAGTTATGCTCGTTTTACCTTCCTATGCTAGTTGATTATTGTTCCCACAAGTTGTTTGCTCACAAAATCCCTATGCATAGGAAGCATGTTATACTTAAATTTGCTAGTCATATTCTTCATGATGCTCTCCTTATGTTTCAATCCTTATCTTTTATGTCAGCATCATTGACATCATCATGCCTAGCTAGGGGCGTTAAACGATAGCACTTGTTGGGAGGCAACCCAATTTTATTTTTGTTCCTAGATTTTTGTTCCTGTTTAGTAATAAATAATTCATCTAGCCTCTGTTTAGATGTGGTTTTATGTGTTCAATTAGTGTTTGTGCCAAGTAGAACCTTTGGGAAGACTTGGGGAAAGTCTTGTTGATCATGCTGTCAATAATAGAAACTTTAGCACTCACGAGAATTGCTGACATTTTTATATGGAGAGTGATATTTAGTTAATTATTTTTACAGATGATTAATAGATAAATTCCTCAGTTCCAGAAATTTATTTGAGAATTTTATGAGTTTCAGAAGTATACGTTTGATCCAGATTACTACAGACTGTTCTGTTTTTGACAGATTCTGTTTTTCATGTGTTGTTTACTTATTTTGATGAATCTATGGCTAGTAAAATAGTTTATAAAACATAGAGAAGTTGGAATATAGTAGGTTTAACACCAATATAAATAAATAATGAGTTCATTACAGTACCTTGAAGTGGTTATTTATTTTCTTATACTAACGGAGCTTACGAGTTTTCTACTTTAAGTTTTGTGTTGTGAAGTCTTCCAGTTTTGGATAAGGATTCGATGGACTATGGAACAAGGAGTGGCAAGAGCCTAAGATTGGGGATTCCCAAGGCACCCCAAGGTAATATTCAAGGACAACCAAGATCCTAAGCTTGGGGATGCCCCGGAAGGCATCCCCTCTTTCGTCTTCGTTCATCGGTAACTTTACATGGAGCTATATTTTTTATTCGCCACATGATATGTGTTTTGCTTGGAGCGTCAATTTATTTTTTTAGGATTTTCTTGATGTTATTTAGAACAATGTATTGCACCTTTTATTTCAATAAAAGTGGCATTGATAGCCTTTACTATGCCTATGTTACAAGTATACATGTTGCTGTTTGAAAACAGAAAGTTTACCACTGTTGCAATAATTCCCTAGAAAATTCAGGATGTGAAAAAATGTTGAAACCTTTTGCATATTAAGATCTGATAAATTTACTACATTGGGAATTTTATTTCATAATTTTTGGAGTTAGGGAAGTATGGATGTTGCAGCATTCTTTACAGACTATCCTGTTTAGGCAGATTGCTGTTATGTTTGCATTGTTTGCATATGTTTGCTTCTTTAATGATTCTATTTGAGGATAGGACTATTAAATATGCAGAGGCATTTAGTATGCAATGTTGAATAATAATTTTAGTGATTTGCTACAGTATAGTATGATAAGGTTTTGGCAATGGTTTATACTAACTTATCTCACGAGTCCTTGTTGAGTTTTGTGTGGATGAAGCTTTTGAGATTTAGGGAGACCGTGATATGAGAGGAATTAAGGAGACACGAAAGTTCAAGCTTGGGGATGCCCAAGGCACCCCAAGATAATATTTCAAGAAGTCTCAAGCATCTAAGCTTGGGGATGCCCCAGTTGGCATCCCACCTTTCTTCTTCAACAATTATCGGTTAGTATCGGTTGATCCTAAGTTTTTGCTTCTTCACATGATGTTTGATATTCTTAGAATGTCGTTTTTTTGCTTTGCTTGCTGTTTGAATAGAGTACCAAGATCTGAAATTATTAAATGTTAGAGAGTCTTCACATGGTTGCATAATTATTCAACTACTCATTGATCTTCACTTATATCTTTCGGAGTAGTTTGTCATTTGCTCTAGTGCTTCACTTATATCTTTTAGAGCATGGTGGTAGTTTTATTTTGAAGAAATAAATGAACTCTCATGCTTCACTTATATTATTTTGAGAGTCTTAAATAGCATGGTAATTTGCTTAAAATCCTAATATGCTAGGTATTCAAGAATAATAAAATTCTCTTATGAGTGTGTTGAATACTATGAGAAGTTTGATACTTGATAATTGTTTTGAGATATGGAGATGGTGATATTAGAGTCATGCTAGTTGAGTAATTGTGAATTTGAGAGATACTTGTGTTGAAGTTTGTGATTCCCGTAGCATGCACGTATGGTGAACCGTTATGTGACGAAGTCGGAGCATGATTTATTTATTGATTGTCCTCCTTATGAGTGGCGGTCGGGGACGAGCGATGTTTTTTTCCTACCAATCTATCCCCCTAGGAGCATGTGCGTAGTACTTTGTTTCGATAACTAATAGATTTTTGCAATAAGTATGTGAGTTCTTTATGACTAATGTTGAGTCCATGGATTATACGCACTCTCACCCTTCCACCATTGCTAGCCTCTCTAGTACCGCGCACCTTTCGCCGGTATCATACACCAACCATATCTTTCCTCAAAACAGCCACCATACCTACCTATTATGGCATTTCCATAGCCGTTCCGAGATATATTGCCATGCAACTTTCCACCATCCAGTTTATCATGACACATTCATCATTGTCATATTGCTAGCATGATCATGTAGTTAACACTGTATTTGTGGCAAAGCCACCTTTCATAATTCTTTCATACTTGTCACTCTTGATTCATTGCATATCCCGGTACACCGCCGGAGGCATTCATATAGAGTCATACTTTGTTCTAGTATCGAGTTGTATCATTGAGTTGTAAATAAATAGAAGTGTGACGATCATCATTAATAGAGCATTGTCCCAAAAAAAGAGAAAGGCCAAAAAAAAGAAAGGCCAAATAAAAAAAAGGGAAAGGCCATAAAAAAGAGAGGCCAAATAAAAAAAATAAAAAAAATAAAAGGGACAATGCTACTATCCTTTTTCCACACTTGTGCTTCAAAGTAGCACCATGATCTTCATGATAGAGAGTCTCCTATGTTGTCACTTTCATATACTAGTGGGAATCTTTCATTATATAACTTGGCTTGTATATTCCAATGATGGGCTTCCTCAAAATGCCCTAGGTCTTCATGAGCAAGCGAGTTGGATGCACACCCACTAGTTTCTTTTGTTGAGCTTTCATACATTTATAGCTCCAGTGCATCCGTTGCATGGCAATCCCTACTCACTCACATTGATATCTATTGATGGGCATCTCCATAGCCCGTTGATACGCCTAGTCGATGTGAGACTATCTTCTCCCTTTTTGTCTTCTCCACAACCACCATTCTATTCCACCTATAGTGCTATATCCATGGCTCACGCTCATGTATTGCGTGAAGATTGAAAAAGTTTGAGAACATCAAAAGTATGAAACAATTGCTTGGCTTGTCATCGGGGTTGTGCATGATTTAAATATTTTGTGTGGTGAAGATGGAGCATAGCCAGACTATATGATTTTGTAGGGACAACTTTCTTTGGCCATGTTATTTTGAGAAGACATAATTGCTTTATTAGTATGCTTGAAATATTATTATTTTTATGTCAATATTAAACTTTTGTCTTGAATCTTATGGATCTGAATATTCATGCCACAATTAAGAAGAATTACATTGAAATTATGCCAACTAGCATTCCACATCAAAAATTATCTTTTTATCATTTACCTACTCGAGGATGAGCAGGAATTAAGCTTGGGGATGCTTGATACGTCTCCAACGTATCTATAATTTTTGATTTCTCCACGCTATATTATCTACTGTTTTGGGCATTATTGGGATTTATTATCCACTTTTATATTACTTTCGGGACTAACCTATTAACCGGAGGCCCAGCCCAGATTTGCTGTTTTATGCCTATTTCAGTGTTTTGAAGAAAAGGAATATCAGACGGAGTCGAAACGGAACGAAATCAACTGGAGAAGTTATTTTTGGAAGGAAACACACCTGATGGACTTGGACCCCACGTCAAGGAAGGAACGAGGTGCTCATGAGGGGGGGGGGCGCACCCCCCTGCCTCGTGGGGCCCCCGTGGCTCCTCCGACGTCCTTCCTGCACCCATATATATTGTCGTACCCTAAAACTTCCAGAACAGAAGATAGATCGGGAGTTCCGCCGCCAGAAGCCTCCGTAGCCACCAAAAGTCAATCGGGACCCTATTCCGGCACCCTGCCGGAGGGGGGAACCCTCACCGATGGCCATCTTCATCATCCCGGTGCACTCCATGACGAGGAGGGAGTAGTTCTCCCTCGGGGCTGAGGGTATGTACCAGTAGCTATGTGTTTGATCTCTCTCTCTCTCATGTTCTCGAGAAGTTACGATCTTGATGTATCGCGAGCTTTGCTATTATAGTTGGATCTTATGTTTCTCCTCCCCCTCTTCTCTCTTGTAATGAATTGAGTTTCCCCTTTGGAGTTATCTTATCGGATTGAGTCTTTAAAGATTTGAGAACACTTGATGTATGTCTTGCCGTGGATATCTGTGGTGACAATGGGATACCACGTGCCACTTGATGTATGTTGAGGTGATCAAGTTGCGGGTTTTGTGACATTGGGAACCTATGCATAGGGGTTGGCACACGTTTTCGTCGTGATTCTCCGGTAGAAACTTTGGGGCACTCTATGAGGTTCTATGTGTTGGTTGAATAGATGAATCTGAGATTGTGTGATGCATATCGTATAATCATACCCACGGATACTTGAGGTGACATTGGAGTATCTAGGTGACATTAGGGTTTTGGTTGATTTGTGTCTTAAGGTGTTATTCTAGTACGAACTCTAGGGCTGTTTGTGACACTTATAGGAATAGCCCACCGGATTGATTGGAAAGAATAACTTTGAGGTGGTTTCATACCCTACCATAATATCTTCGTTTGTTCTCCGCTATTAGTGACTTTGGAGTGACTCTTTGTTGCATGTTGAGGGATAGTTATGTGATCCAATTATGTTAGTATTGTTGAGGGAACTTACACTAGCGAAAGTATGAACCCTAGGCCTTGTTTCCACACATTGCAATACCGTTTACGCTCAATTTTATCACTTGCTACCTTGCTGTTTTTATTATTTCAGATTACAAATACCTTTATCTACTATCCATATACCACTTGTTTCACCATCTCTTCGCCGAACTAGTGCACCTATACAATTTACCATTGTATTGGGTGTGTTGGGGACACAAGAGACTCTTTGTTATTTGGTTGCAGGGTTGCTTGAGAGAGACCATCTTCATCCTACGCCTCCTACAGATTGATAAACCTTAGGTCATCCACTTGAGGGAAATTTTCTACTGTCCTACAAACCTCTGCACTTGGAGGCCCAACAACGTCTACAAGAAGAAGGTTGTGTAGTAGACATCACCCTGCTCCGCCGAGGCCCCGTGGCGCCAACAACGAGGCAGAGGACACTGCCGGCTCCGCCGAGGCCCCGCCTTGCCAACAATGAGGCAGAGGGCACCGCCGGCTCCGCCGAGGCCCCGCTCCGCCAACAACGAGGCAGAGGACATCGCCGGCTCCGCCAAGACCCCACCCCGCTGCCAACAAGGCCGCGCCACACAGAAAACGAGGAAGAGTAGAAAACGGTAGGTCGCTGCCGCTCGGGTCCAAGTAAGGCCACGGTTGCTACCCTCCGGTTGAAGCCAAGCTAGGCTGGTTGACCATTGACGGCCGGTTAGCTTCCCGGCGGCGATGTGGAGTCGGAGAGCTGCGCTGGAGAAGAACGCCGCTTCTACTTAATTGCTGGTGCAGTTGGCTGACTGACACGTGGTCCCAACAGGCCACATGTCAGTTACGCAACTGCACCTGTAGTTAAGTCACTGAAGCTTCTGTTCGGCTCAGCGGGACACAAGTGGGTAGCTTCGGTTAATTAATTATACCTCCAACGCACCCCTTTTTAGTTGAAGAATGTATGAAATGTAATGAAATCCGGCATGTTTATATGAAATCCGACCATGTATGAATGAATTTATTTCGATTAGTTCGAATTCCTGTATCACTGGCATGGGATGAGCATGCAAAACAATACGTACTAGCATTATTCCCAGGGTGATCACCTCGTTTGCAGCAGTTTCACATGTACTCCTTCCAGCCCTTTCTAGTCTGCATAGAAGTTTTGTCTAGAGTCAAAGTATCTCTACTTTGACCAATCTTATACAAAAAAGTATGCACTTTCACAATGTGCGAAGTAAAAAGGAACAGAAGGAGTACAAAGAGTTTGAGCAGCTTTTTAGCGTTTTTGTACATTGCAATCAAACACACAGGCCTGACAATTCATAGAGAACATTCAAAACAATCGATGATTATGCATCTCAGCAACTCACATGTCAGATGCAATATTTACTTCACAACTAAAGAATAAAGAAAAAAATGATCGACGCTGCTGACAGCAAAGGGCGTCCCATTCGAAAATATCAAACGCATGTCTTGCTAAAATCAATGAGCAAAATTTGACAAGGTTGTCCCATTCCAAAATATCAAATGCCTACGATTGTGGAATGGGCAGGGTTTTCCATCAGTTCAGACATTGACATGGCACCTCATGCTAAATAAACCAGCTGTTCTTTTTGTGCAGTTCCACCAAAATCAACCAAATTCGCGCGTAGCTTGTATGATTTCGCCCTCATATGTTGCAACGCCTTGAACTTATCGGCACCTCCTTTCTTGTGGTGGAAATGAATGATTCGATGTATTCATGAACATTTTGTGCAGTTCCCATTGAAATCAAGCTGAGCACCCCTGTTTGCACAAATACAAAAAAATTGATTAGTATAAAGCAAATTGTACTATGAATTGACAGTTTCAATAGGCACATACATGGTCCATGTAGAGCACACTTTTAGAAAAATGGAACTCACCAGAAAGAATCCTAGAACAACATTGTACTCGCGCATCACAGCCAAAAGATGGAGATTTGTCAGTCCTTCTGAGCTGAAGTTAGTTTGGTCTTGTGGGGAGTAATGTAACCATCCTTCAACTGCTCCTTCTGATGAGAAGATAGACAGGGCTTCTTCATCCTGGCATAATCGGAACTAGTCACTTCACGTACTCCATATTCTTCTTTAGACGAAGATGATCCTGTTGTGCAAAGACAAGAGGACTACTAAATGCTAGCATCCCTGTTTGCTCGAAACAAAGGAAAGGAAATATTTAAAATAGCACAGATGAAGCACTTCTCAAGGACAATACCACTTTTTCATGACAGTATCTAAACAGTAGCACAACACCAATAGAGATGACAAAGCTCAATCATATGGATGAAATTAGTGGGCGAGTACCAACCTTTGTCAGGAGGCTTATTGTGTAGAGCATACAGATGAAGCACTTCTCCGGAACCATCTGTTGCTATCTACGGTGGTGGCCATGCTTACTATATACTCCTCAATTAGTTTAATGTTTCCAACATCTTCTTGTGCAGTTCCACTAAAATATACGGTATCTTCAAATAAGATCACTGTTTGCACAAGTTGAGATAATTACATATTACATTAAGAGTGGCATCAAATTAGTGGCAAAACAATTGCTCGTTCCAGCCATAGCAATAAATTAAGATGCAAAACTATATCATTACTTGTGTCATCATAGTTCCAGTGCTTCATTACAGCACCGGGAGTTGATTTTTGTTTTTCTTCCGCTTGTTCTTCCCCTTCATCACTTGGTTCAATAACAGACAAGCTTCGCCTTCAATGTAAGATTTGGCATGTCAATTAGGGAGCACAAGTATAGTACTAAACTTAATTTTCTGATGAAAGTGGCAAAATACAGGCCAACAGTTGTGAAATATCCTTATCTTACCTCAATGGGATATTACGATGCACATACAGATTGGAAGTCTTGTCTCCATTTGTGCAGTTCACTAAAATCAAGCAACATTATCGTACAAGTAGCACAACATATGAAAGCACACTGCAGAATCATGTGAAAGAAGGCTAGTACTGACCTCTCATGATGCGGAATTCAAACAACTCACAAGAAGAAGATCTGAACCAAATTCGCCTTAATGGATAGGAAGTAAGATCTCCTCTTGTGCAGTTCCACTAAGATCAAGCAATCAAGCAACGTTGTCGGTGTGACATTTTGGTTTAATTGCACAAAACAGTCTTAAAACAAAAGTGTTTTGTGCAGTGCAACAAAAGGTCACAGTGGCAACGAGGTGAAGTAGATAACCCTGTTTACACAGAGATGCAAAGGAAACAATTAGTGGTCAATAACGGTGGATGACACAGAAGCCAACAAAAAGAAGCATCTACCTTATCTAAAAGGGAAAGAAAGCAAGAAAGTAGCATTTCTCAAATGGTGGCATTGATTAATATTAACATAGAGATTATATTAACAATAAAATTCGTTAAACATGTAATTTTCTTTTAACTGTGGCATTGCATCAATTTTCCAGCGGCATTATTAGAGGGTGTTTGTTTACAGGGACATTTTGGTGTAGGGACTAAAAAAACTCCGTGTCAGTCCCATCTAAACCAAACAGGAGGGACTTTTAGGGACTAAAAGTGGGCATTTGGGTCTAAAGAAAGAAGACCCCGAGGGAGTCTTTTTGGGACTTTTTCTAACAGTTTCCCCTGCCATGCATCGCACCTTGTCTCTATTAGTTCATTACTAGGGGTAACATGGTCTTTTAGCATGTCATTTAATAACCTCTAGTCCATGTTTAGTCCCTGGAACCAAGCAGGTAGGGATTAGGGAGTTTTTAACCAAACAGGGCCTTAGATTAACAACAGCTAATGAGTTGCATGGGACAGTGGACGCACCAGCACCATGTGCATCTACCGATGTACTGTGGTCATGCACAGTATGTTGCAACAAAGAACAAACAACCAAGGAGCATATTTGTGTTGGTCCCAGTTTTGTTATCTTTAGACACCTTTCCCTATGTGAGCACAACAAATCTAGTCCTGCTCAAACTCTACAGCCTTGTCCCTTCCTTTCCTTTTTGAACTAGTACTTTCGCCCTTCCTTTCCTCTTTGAACCACGTCCTAGATTTATGCGATACAACTTTCCCCACTATTTTCCCCCATTCCTTTCCTCTTTGAACCACGTCCTAGATTCATGCTATACAACTTTCCCCCTTCATTTCCTCTTTGAACCATGTCCTAGATTCATGCTATATACAACTTTTCCCACTACTTTCCCCCACTCCTTTCCTCTTTGAACCACGTCCTAGATTCATGGTATACATGCAGCTAGAGCAATGCATGTGGAGTAAGTAAATTGTACCTTAAGGTTCTTGGGGCGTGGTTCAGTGGGCGACGGGAAAGCGGTGAATAAGAAGGGGTCGGAGGCCCTCCCACGCCGCCGCTGGGTGTAAAGTGAACAGCTGCGCCGGTAGTCCCTTGCCGACGGCGACAACGTTAAGCCTCCTTCCCTTCTCGGCAGACGGATCCTGCCGGCTCTTTGAGCAGCAGTTAGGGGAGAGAGAGGCCAACAAAGTCTTGTTTAGATCTAGAGAGAGCAAGAGAGTGTGAAGAGAGAAACTACTCCCTCCGTTCCAATTTACTCATCGAAGAAATGGATGTATCTAGAACTAAAATACATCTAGATACATCCATACCTGCGACAAGTAATTCGGAACGGAGGGAGAGGGCATGAGAGTGTGAAGAGAGCAACTACAAGCACTGAGGCTCCAGCGTGTATATATATACTGGAGAGAGAGTGTGAAGCGTGCAAACCCTAGAAAACATTTTGACCAGTCAAAGAATCCTCCTGGCACAAATTATGCTCAAGTGTAGTTATCGAACGCGAGACCTCAAGTTAGAAGGTGCAATGGGACCAAGGTGCGTGCGTGTGTGCATGTGTGTGTGTGTTTAACAGCATGTGTGTGTTAGAGAGAGCGACATATCGACCTACTCCTACAGAGAGATGTTGTGTAGTGTATGATTTTAGCCGTGAGAGTCGGTGCATCCTCTCGTTTCCGGGCGTGTCCAGTAGGGACATGCGGACAGCTGCCACGCCCGCTCCTGACCAGCCTGGCCCACCCAAAGCCCCTCCATTGCACGCGCGCGCTTCCCGCCCGAAACGATCAGCGCCGCTCCATAGAATCGATGCCGCATTCATGCTCGAGCAGAGCGGACGCGACCTCTCACTGGCGCAAGAGTGATGGTTACTGCTGGGTCTATGTGATTTGACAGCTCATTGGTCTTTATTACTGAGGTGGTAGGACTGCTGGATGCCCCATGCTTTCGGCGAAAGGAGGTGCTACTACTAGACTATAATTTTCTCCATTCTTATAGCGGAGGCGTGCAAGAGCAGTGAAAACACGCAGGCTCAGTGATTACATGGCCCACCTCACACTATCACCGTGCGACACCTAACTCTTTACATAGTACTCCCTCCATTCCTAAATATTACTAGATGAGTCCCCGCGCGTTGCCGCGGAACAGCGGTATATCTCTCTGTGCAAAATTATTGATTTCATAGAACTAAAAAAACTCTATAACCGCATGACAAATGTGGTAGCCAAACTAAATAAACTCCCATCATCATTTAGGTCATCCCACGTAAGGAAAAAAGATCAGCCAACTCCTACTGCATAATGGGATTATATTTTTCTTTTTGACATGTTAATGGGACTTAAAAGCTCACTTACATGCATGCTACCGGTGCATGCTTGCATGCAGACATGTTGATGTGATTTAAAACCCACTCACATGCATGTGCCACGGTATTTCTGCATGCTTGCATGTGGCTTAGTGCGGAGCCTCTCAACGTCTAGATCAGACGGCTATTATGGACTGATTTACTTCATCTAACGGCTACATCAATTTTGATGATGTGGCTCAAGGAGAGGATAGAGAATTCCTAGTAGTGGGGGCTAGCTATTACTAGTAGATAAGTCTTTGTAGAGATTCCACTACATACGGAACAAAATGAATGAATCTACACTTAAAATGCATCTATATACATCCGCATGTGGTTCATGGTGAAATCTCTACAAAGACTTATATTTAGGAACGGGCGAGACGGCGTACTAAGCAAGCTTCTCCTCATTCTGCGAGTTGACGGGACACATCAAAAGTACTCCAGTGTATAGAGCCTTGCCTCTAAGGTAGGCCCCACATGGTTTGCCTCTTTTTTTAACATAACACGTCAAGTCGCAATTTGTTTGTTCACCCGTGGTAGACGATCCTCCCTCCACCAAGTGGAAAACTAGTACACATGCCAAATTACCACGTGGGCTGTCTTTTTCATACAGAAATGAGCTCCACAGTGTACCCGCGCGGGTGTGGTTGGGAAAGAGACGGGAGTACGTGCACGGTGCATGCACCTCTTCTCTTCGTGCACGTATCCCACCTACATGGGTGGGTGTGAGAGATACAAACCGCGTTCGTGAGTGTTTTTTGTTTTGGGGTGGGGGTGTGGTGGGGGGTTGATTTCGTGAATTATTTGTGGGAATATGTGTCGATGACATCTCAAACAAAATTTTGCATGCAATGTGTGTGAAATGGAGGCCTATCCATATCATACATAGATGGTCGGGCAATCCACGAGAAGAGAGGGAGGGGTCATAGCTATCGATAGAGTCGAAGAGAGGATCAAGTGGGTGGGTGCGAGATCGATGAAGAGAGCCATCGAAATTGTGTGTGTCCAAGTCAAAGATATAGGGCGACTGGCCTACCGGAACGTTAGAGGGCACATGTCAAGTTTGTGTGTGGCAGGGAGACATGACTAGAGCACTCGATGTATCAGTGTGTGTGGGGGGGAGGGGGTGAGGGGAGGGGTAGGCAGAGGCCTAACTATAGAGGTAGAACGACTCGTATATGTGTTGAGAAGGAGAGACCCAGCTATGTCTTGAGGGAGATCGGTCGACATCCATACATAACTGAAGGACGGGAAATATGATGGGATAGAGAGAGATAGGAGAGAGAGACGGAGGGAGAGGGAGGGAGAGGGGTAGAGTGCTGGATGGGTGATGGAGTTGCTTCTCGAAGATGGTGGGAGAGGCATACTAGACAATCTGAGGGTGCAACTGCAATGTTATCAATAAGAGTGGGGATGTGTTTCTGTGTGTGCCTGTGCGTGATAGATCTGTCGGGATGCATCCATGGATGATGAAGGGGAACCATGTGTTTGGTAAGCAAACCTAACTAGATCGGTAGATCAATTGTTGTTTGTCGGAGGAAGGGAGAGACACAACCAATGAGGTAGATCGATTGACATGTGGGTAAAAACAAGTTATAAGGACCTAGCTAGCTATATCTATAGCGAGAGATCGGTCGGTGTATGTCCATTTGTTGGAGGCAAATAAGGCCCAGCGAGACGGATAGACAAAGAGAATGGAGCTAGGAGGTGGTGCGAGAGGCCCAACTACTAGCTAGATACGGGGAGGAGTGTGCGGTTGTGAGATCTATGAAAAGAGGGGCGAGAGTTTACACGTGTGTCTGACCGTATGAGAGACACGAGGCAAGGACACATAAAGGAGGAGATTGAAGGTGTGTGTGTATGTTGTAGGCAGGCATCGCTGGAGAGGTTTATTGATCGGTGTGTGTCGGAAAGGAGTTGTGGAGACTCCGGGAGAACGACCTAAAGAAAAAAATGAATGTGCCCGGTGTATAGAATGCCGAGGGAGGGGGGGCGGGCCGAGGAGGGCGTGTGCATGCATGAGAGAAAGTTAGTGGTAGCTACAAAGGTTAGAGGATTGTGTGGGTGTAAGAGACTAACAAAGATCATAATTTGATATGAAAGAGGATTCATATATTTGAATAGGAGATCATAGTGTTTTAAACATTGCATGCATGAATATAGCGGTGATACACGTGATGTGCACATGTTATACCATAATGTGATAATGCATGGCATTTGCAACTCACAGCTAAATGCCGAACAATCTAAACCATACTATACATCAAACAATCTCACATTTTATTTGAATTTGTGATAATGTGTGGCGTTTGCAGCTTACAACTAAATATCGAACAATCTAAACCATACTATATATTGAACATTATCACATTTTATTTGAATTTGTGGTAATGTGTGGTGTTTGCAACTCACATCTAAATACTTGTAGGCGTAGGGGGCGGGGCACCATACATAATGTGATAAACACATTATACATATGAGACATGGTTTAGATTATAAAGATCTAGCTAGATCTAGAAATGTAATGTGACATGAAATCAAAATAAAGTGGATTCAAAAAATCTAGTTCGAGTTCATATAGTACACATAGTTCATATGTAACTCGGGACTAATCATGTGGTGTGCTGTGAAGGTAATACACAAACGATGGTTTAACTTGACAATAATGATGATTGTAGATCTTATTAAAATAGAGAAACGAATTCAAATGCTTTGACTTCACAACAATCATTACTGTAGATCTTATTCAAATAGAGAAACGAATTCAAATTTAGTTCATATTGAAGCGGTAGTATATACGTTTGGAATGCACTAAAACGTTCATTTGAGTAGTAGGATGCCTGCATTATACACGTAGCGAAATATTTTAATTGAACATAACATGAATTCAAAGTTTTGAATGACATTTTTAGTGTGCATTGATTTGGTACAGTACACGTTAGGCTTGTCCGGAAATTTCAACCCGCGCCTTGTTAGCCCAAAATATTTAAGATATATCTTTGTCTCGTTGTGCTCCGACAACTCCCTCCATCTCAACCCGCGCCTTGCTATTCCGAAATTACAACGCGCGCGAAAACTCCCACCTCCTGTGAAATCCCCACACGTGAAATGCCCATGGTACCCCTGAACCAAAAGAACTGCCTCAAATCGGTGGGGGTACTTTTGTAACTTACCCCACATTTCGGACAAGCGCGTCTCTAAGCCATGGTTCCCCACTGCCATCCCATCCGCCCACCCATTCGTACACCGAGGCCGCGAAAACCCGCGACGAAACCCCACACCCTGCTCCGTCAGCCACCCAGCCGGAGCCTCTTCCCCGATGATGTCATCCACAGCAACACCTCGACGTCCCTCATCCACCATACCGGAAGAGGATCCGTCGTCGATCTCATCATCTCGCTGGTTCAGCCACCTCGTCCTCCACCTCCAAGGAGCTGCCCCGACGTTCCCCTCGTCTTTCGCGCCACCTCCATTCCCACACCACCGTCTTCACCTGCACCACCGGAAGAGCATCATCATCACCGTTTCCTCGGATGAAGCTGCGGCCTAATCGGCGCCACCAAAGAGGTTGTACACTAATCGCCGCATTTTCTTCTTGATTCGATCTTACGGTGCTGTCGGCGCTCGGTCCCGAGCCGACATGGCGCGGCTCCATCCACGGCGGCATCGCCGGCCACTTCCTCCACGGCGTCGCTCCCTCGGCGGCGACGTCCACATTAGCAGGAGCTGCTGCTGCTTTAGCTCTCGCTCACGCTGCTGCTCTGCTCTTTCTCTCAGTCCCCTGCCTGGTCTGCTCTTGCTATTGCTCTTGCTCGCGCTGCTTCTCTCGCTCTTGCTCTTGCTTGTGATGCTGCCCTGATTTAGCTACACTTCAGTCGACTGAATCAACTTTTGGGTCAGTCAATTTTCAGGGGGTGGGGGGGCTCGCCGGGGTGAAG
The DNA here is from genome assembly GCF_003073215.2 of Triticum urartu. NCBI lineage: Eukaryota > Viridiplantae > Streptophyta > Magnoliopsida > Poales > Poaceae > Triticum > Triticum urartu. The sequence continues at coordinate 429,537,651 of NC_053027.1, forward strand.
GAAGAACCAGCCGCACCGGGGAGGGGGGCTCGCCGGAGAGGTACCCCACTATCTATCTTAGGGTTCAGGATGGGGGCGGTGGTCGCCGGCGGTGGCAGGGCGGTGGCGTGGGGATCGCCGAAGAAAAATCTCGGCACGGGGGTGGGGGGGGGGGCTAGAGGGATGGTCTTTTTTACTCTACATGTTATATATATTGTCCACTGAGCACACGGATTTGTTCCTTTAGTGTCTCCTTGAAAGAAAAAAACGTAGGAATTTTAATTTTCACTTGTCCTCCTTTTCAAATTCCTATTCATGAAGCACAAAACTAAGAGATAGTAGCATAATAGCATTATAACCATACATTTTCTTGTGGTTTGACTTAATCTCACCATGCTTCTTTGCATCCTATGATCTTCCAATTGTTGTGAATCAAACACCCAGATTGGCAGAAATCCTGTGTTTTAAAATTCTCTGTTTTGCACGTGCATTCCTATCCTATTCCTGTCTATTTCCTATCCCTGCATTGTTGGAATCCTCCCATTCAAATGAGCCCTTACAGAATTACTTCTCTTACAGATAGTTGTCAAAGAAAACATTGCGTGGTTTGTCCCGCTCCTGCTGCGCCGTCGTCCACCCTAGCTCAGCTGCTCCAATGATAGAAGGGTCCAGCACAGCAGGGATCCGGCCTCCAGACTGTCTTTCGCTGCCTCAAATCTTCTTCCCCGCCGCTGGCAGCCATGAAAACTGCATTACCATCATCAACCGAGCAGATGACCTCGAGGACTACACGGGTCCACAAGAGAGGTCGCACTCTTTCGTGTCTGCTTACGTTATGCATCGCTTAATATTACATGCTACTTTATCGTCCTGTTCACCGATTAGACTTTGAGTTAGCTCCAACTAATGGTCAAACTTGAGTTTTTAAATGGTTGTGGGGTACATATCGGGGCCACTATCAATAGTATCTATCTACTATCTGGTTAATCTCTAGTGTCTACTATGAGTTTCATGTTGGGTGGGAAACAAACAGTAAAAGAAGCCATTATCTGTATTTTTTAACTGAAGCCATTATCTGCCTGCTATTATTGGTTTTGGGTCTATCCACAGGTTGCTACCATCACTCCTGATTTCTGCATGCACTCCTTACATAATCTCACTATGTTTTATTCCTATGCATGACAGTTATTGTAAACAATGGAACTGAACATGTAGAGCAAAAGAGACGAGCCTTGCGTGGCAATAAAATTTCATGCAGACGTAGCTCCATGGTAGGCGCAAAGGCAGCCCCCCTCCATGCATTTCGGATTGTAATCGAGAGGAAGATATCTGTTCTGAGGGGGATTCAGAAGGAGAAGACAACTCCTATTTACCCCCTGAGGTCTTCGCTCTAACTTGGCATGCTGATGTTGGTTATATCATGCATATGGTGTCTTGCATTGCTTACTTTATACATCAAATATGTCATCTGCTTAGTTTAGACATCCTTTGTGCGAATGCCATTTGTTTAGTTTATTCATCGTTTATGTGAATTATGCAACGCCATCTTGTTTAGCCAGGCATCATATATGTGAATTTTGCAATGCCATCTTGCTTAGCCAGTCATCTTATATGTAAATTATATCAGGCCATCTTTTTTCGTTATATATTACATTTGTCAACAATGTTAGTACATTCAACTACTCTTGATGTGCATCAGCCATTTGACATAGTGATGGCAAATTCTGGAGTGAAAACAAGGTCTTTAGAGCAGACTATGCTATCTGACGAAGCGCATATCTTGCTGGTTACGGATAGCTCCTCAGAGGAGGATTCAGAGACAGATGACCAGTCCTATTCCCCCCCCCCCCCGAGGTGTATGCTCTAACTTGGCAGGGTTATGTTGCTCATATCGTGTGTATGGTGTCTCGCATTGCTATGTCTTTTGATTAGTTTAGACATGCTTTGTGTGAATGCCACCTGTTCAGTGTCTAATTATCATATATGTGAATTATGCATTGCCATCTTGTTGCAAGACATTATATATGTGAATTATACAATGCTATCTTGTTGCAAAGGCATTATATATGTGAATTATGCAATGCCATGCTATTTAGCCAATCATCATGTATGTGAATTATATCATGCTATCATTTTTTTGTATTACGTGTTCCATTTGTCGACAACGTTTGTATATTCAACTACTCTTCCTGTGCAATCAGCCATTTGAAGCGGTGATGGAAGTATCTGGAGTGAAAACAAGGTATTCAGAGCAGACAATGCTACCTGCTGAAGCAGACATCTTGCTGGTTACAGAGAGCTCCTCAGAGGAGGATTCAGAGACTGATGACCAGTCCTATTTCCCCCCTGAGGTCTATGCTCAAACTTGGCAGGGTTATATTACCCATGTCATGCATGTTGTCTTGCATTGCTTAGTTTTTACATCATATATGGATTGCCATCTGCTTACTTGCTTACTATATAAATCATATATTTGAATTATATCATGCCATCATGTTTACATAGTACATACACATCATCTATCGGAATTATGGCATGACACCCCATTTAATAAAGACATCTTATAGTTATATCATCTCATCCTATTTAGTGTTTACAGTCATCATATTTTGAATTATGGCATTCTATCCGTGAATGTATGTGAATTATGGCATGCCAACCTATTTAATAAACACATTATATAGTTATGTCATGTCATCCTGTTTACATAGTCTCATATTTTGAACTATGTCTGTCCATCTTTTTTAGTTAGCCATCATAATGTGCAATTGTGTCATGCTATCCTGTTTAGTTAGCCAACATATATGTGAAATTGTGTCATGCTATCTCGTTTGGTTAGACAACATAAATATGAATTATTTCATGCCCTCTTTTATTCCCCACTATCCATTGCACCGGTCTATCATACAATGTCTATACTTTCAATTACTTTTCTTGTTTATCAGCCATTTGAATTGGAGAGCGTGATGGCAGTATCTAAGGGAGTAACAACACGGTCTTCAGAAAAGATAGTGCTACCAGTTGATGCAGATAGAACCACGGTTGTACTTGCCCAAGGACCAGATCCACCACACATAACCCAGACTCTCGCAGATTGTACCCCTACCCAGTTGGACAGAGAACCAGCTACACCCCTTTTAACCCCAACCCCGATAGATAGTAACCCAGTTCCAGATGACACAACACCATCTCCACCACAGAGCACCCAAACACGAGAAGTTAGTAAGGGAACTGCAGTGCCCAAAGCACGAGGACCACGACTCCGAATCCCAACTCAACGCTTAAAGGAGAAGAAGATTTGTTCTCAGGTCAGGTTCTGTAGCTATGGTTCATACTCCTTTGCTCTTGCATTACTGTATTTACTCATACCAACTATTTTCAAATTTGAAGGATGGAATTGAAACTCCAATGGCGCAACAGGTATGTTTTAAACCTGTTTCTTTAACCGGTTTGCTGTTGTAACCTGCTCTATGTTGATTTCAGTTTCAATTGAATAAACAGTTATGTTCTCATGTCATGCACATTACAAATGTTGTTATTGCTCTATAGTTACCCACACCTATATTCTGTCTATTCTGCTTTGTCTTGAACAAATATTATTTGAATTGTGTCTCAATCTTGATTTGGCAACAAAAACTAGAATGATATAGACCATAAAGTGACCATGGTACATAGATATATGTTTGTTTCATGCTGTTATCCTGTCCACCTTACTACTGAACTCATTTACCAAAATGAGTTTCATATACAACATGGTAAACATGTGATGTGTCTGCTTGTTTCTCTTTTAGAATGTGGACAAAATATTGGAGAACAGTACCGCGTTATCCAATGGTAAAGGAAGTAATGCAGATAAGGTTCAAGATAGTGAGACATCCCTGTTGGTCTCCAAGAAAGCTGATAAAAACTATCTTGATGACAGTGAGGGAACCCAAAAGTCCTGTCTTGATGTAGTGTTCGAGTTACTGGCCACTACTGCTGGCACAAGCTCTTCGAACTCGCTGCCTGAATTAGTTCGTCTTATTGAGTCTCAACTTCAAGTTGAAAGACATCGATCAGATGTGCTGCGACAGGAAGCTGAAGGACTGAGGAAGTCCCTGCAGAATTTAGATGCATATTTTCTGGTGCAGCAACAAGCACTGGAGGATTTAAGCGCTAAACAAGAGAAAGTTAATAAGCTTGCTAAGCATATTGTCGGCATTATGGGTACCCAGGATATTGTTTCCTGAGATCTTCTGAAGTGGTTTCAGTTCTGGATTTGTTTTGCGGCGGCGTTTATTTGCGCTGGTCACCAACTTTGACAACCAGTGTATATGATATGCTGCTTTGTTCCCTATATTTGCACTGGTGGCGAACTTTGATGCCGAGTGGATGTAATATGTGTAATAGCCGTGATAGCCTAGCGTTAGTTGCTTGCTTATTTATTTCCTTGTTGTCTTGTTTATTTGTTTGCTTGTAGTCATTGTAGTTCTTTTTCCGCGGTTAGCTAGTGGCTACAATAACCTATTTTTTAAAACTAGGCCAAAATAACCATGGGCTAACACTACAAAAAAAAGACACATCTGTGACATTTTGGGCCGAACGAATTTTTTTCTATCATACATATGACACTTCTATGACGATAATTGTGAAAAAACCTGGTACCATCATAGATGTGGTGGGCTCCTACTTCTATGACAAAAAATCATGACATAAAATGGGCTTTTCGTCCTGGGCGGGCTGGAGATGCAGCTGCATGACATTCTTTGGGCCGTCCATGACAGAAAAAACCGTGGTAGAAGCGAGGGGGAGGAAAATTTTGGGGAGTTCCCGGTTACGGTGGGAGGTCGGGGGCCGAGCGATGGGTGTTTCTGTCATACACGTACGCGCGTGTGTGCGAGGCGTTGGCTCTAACTGAACCCGAGCGAGGCGTTGGGCTCTAACTGAACCCGAGCGATTGCACTGCAGGCTACGCGTTACTAAACCCGAGCGATCGATTGGTGGCTGTTAACTAAACCTGATCGAGCGATTCCTTGGCTACTGCTGCTAACTGAAGCCGATCGATGCGATGAACAATAGGCATTGCAGGGGGGTTGGATGAACAGTGAGCGGTGGCGTTGCCTCTGGATGAACATGACCCCGTGGTGTGGTGGAGGGCTGGATGAACAGTAGACGGTGGAGGGCTTCCCGTGGAGGGGTGGATGAATAGGACCCCGTGGTGTGGAGGGTAGGATGAACAGTAGACGGTGGAGGGGTGCCTGTGGAGGGGTGGTTGAACAGGACCACGTGGTGTGGAGGGCTGGATGAACAGTAGACGGTGGAGGGGTGGTTGAACAGTAGTCGGTGGAGTAGCGCGCGGTGGAGGCTGGATGAACAGGAGCCCGTGGAGGCTGGAGGAGGTCGACGATGGATGAACAGTAGCTCGTGGACGCTGGAGGGGGTCGACGGTGGTGATGAACAGTATCCCGTGGAGTCCCGTTTTGCGGTACGCCACACCCCTCCCGATGAACAGGACCCCCGTTTCGACCGTCGCGCTCCAACACAAGTCCGTTTCCTCCGTTTTGCGGTACGCCACACCCCTCCCGATCAACAGGACCCCCGTTTCGACTGTAGGAGGTCCATTTCCTCCGTTTTGCGATACGCCACACCCCTCCCTGTCGGTGGGAATGACACCTATGGGATCACTAGAATCCCTACTGTGGTTAGCGGGGCGCAGGGTCGTGAGAAGAGCGGATCAAACAAATAGCACACAGTTCGTTTATCCAGGTTCAGGCCGCGAGGATGCATAAAACCCTACTCCTACTTTGGTGGATTGTATATCTGTGTTCTTGAGCTAGCTATGGGGCGTGAGGAGCTCCAAAAAGCCGAATCCTTCCTCTGGTCGCCTCGGGCCTCCTTTTATAGAAAAAAGGGGTTGCCACAGTGGCACACAGGAGGTGGAAAGGGTAAAGTGATGCTAGGTTATCCCTCGCATTACATGACAAGGTGCATTTAATGCGTCTTGCTTAGGTGTCCTTGCTTTATCGGGGACGGGGGAGAGATCTGTCTCGTCCGTCACCGCTCTTTCTTATGTCGACACGCGCCCTGGCCAGCGACGCCTGCGATGCCATGTAGGTAGGCAGGCAGCTGAGGTGGCACAGTGGTGGGTCTTCACGAAGATCTGCATGCCGCCACGTGGGTGCCTGCCTAGCTGGTTCGGTCGGCAGCTGCATGCATGCGGTGGTGGAGGTTTAGTCGGCGTGGGCCTGATGGTGGCCCTGTGGGTGTCCTCGGCAAGGGTCTTGCCAAGGCGCCTGCTGTCATCCCCGGCAAGGCGCTTGCCGGGGGCCTTGTGGTCTTCCTCAGCTGGGATCCCGCCAAGGGTTGTCGTCTCCTTAGTGCATATCTGATCTTGAATGTCTTCACAAAGATCTGCATGCCGCCACGGGGATGTCTCCCGAATCCGTGCCCTTTGGGTGAAGTGGACTCAAGGGTGAATTGCTCCGTAGGCGCGGGACGAGTCGCCGTGGCAAGGGTCTTGCCGGGCTGCTAGAACTGTCTCCCGGCAAGGATCTTGCCGAGGGAGTCCGCTTCGTCCACTTTGCTCTTCGTGGTCTTGGCCTTGGCGTCGTTCTAGTTCTCTTGAGCTTCGGTCTTACCCTGGCTCACCTCCCTTGCCTTGCCTGGTCTGGTGGTATCCGCGGATCAGACTGCCCGTGCATAGTTATAGGGGTTCAAAAAGTGTACCCCTCTTTTTGTACACCGACAGGAGCCCCCGGGCCTGGGTCACACATAAGCGCAACGCGTTGTTGGGCTAGGCCCAAAAACGGTGCGCGGGCAGGCGGGGCGGTTTTTACCGCGGTAAGATTCTTCGCGCGCTGCGCTTCCCATGATTCCCATGCGTGGCGCGGCGTGGGGAGGCACGTGTGACGTGGGCGGCATGCGTGGGGTTGGTTCCCGCAGGCATGCGTCACATCATAGTAAAGGGGCGGTTCGTGCCTTCCCCATAAACGGAGGGAGGCGTGGAGGCGCGACCCATTTACTGAATGGGGCTGAGGCGCGGTCTTCAAGGCGTCCACTCCCCACGATCACGGGGTGGGGAGTGGTTGTCTCACCCGTCCCCTCAGTTCTACACGTCCTCCACGTGTCTCCCATGTGCCTGGGGTGGCAAATGGTGGAGGCGGGAAACCGGGCCGTCGCTGGTTGGGGCGGCGGGTCGGTCCTGGCTCCCTGCGCCTTCCGTATCTTGATTGGCCGAGCGGGGTGGCCCAGCCCCAACCCTGATCCTTTATAAAGAGCGGGAGGGGGGATGGCGTCCCACATTCTTTCATCTTCTTCTTCCTTCAGCTTCTGCTCCTCCCTTCCATCCGTCATGGAGAGAGGGAATCCCGGTCCTTCAACAGTGGCGGTGAGGGTCGCCACTCGACAACGCGTCCCTCCTTCTCCTGCGCCTGCGGTGGCAGAGCCAACCGCGAGGGGAAGGGGGAGGGGCGAGGCTGTGGGTGAGGCCGGGGCGCTCGGGGAAGAGGAGGACAGGGTGGCGCGCTGGCCTCACCTCCGCCAGCAGCTCCTCCTCCAATGGAGGGCCATGTTGGGGATGACCCTTGTGAGTTCTTCGTCAGGCTGCGCCTGCCGCCGCGTCGTCGCCTTCGTCTCCCGACTCCATTTGCACGGGAGATGGAGCTAGATCCGCCGGAGTCGTTGCGGCTGCACATGAGGGGCTGCGGGATCAGTGGCACGCGGGTCTGTGTCGACTTCCCCGCCCCTCACGTGATGTATCTTCATCGGGGATGGAAGACGTTTGCTCATATCCACCGCTTTACGGAGGGGCTCACTCTCCATTTTAAGCTGATGGAGGGTGGCCTTCTCTCCGTCAAGGTCTTCGGGCACTTTGGGACCCGTGCAAGGTCCTGCGTGGAGAGCTCTTCTGATAGTGAAGACTCCTCCTCGGGCGGGAGTGATGAGGACAGCGGCAGTGACGACGAGGGTAGTAGGTGGCAGGATGACGGGTCCGACTAGGTGTCGGGTGCCACTCTGTGCGGCACCGGCGACCCCATCATCTGTGTCGCTGGCTCCCTGAACTTCTCGGGGTCGTCTCCTTTGGCGGCTGGCGTTGGGAGGCTGCGGAAGAGGAAGAGGGCGGGCGGCAAGGCCGTCAAGTCAGAGTACGCGGGCACCGATGCCTTTGACGCGTGCTGACGTCCTGCCGCCTCGTCTTCGAGCTCTGCTTCCGGCACCGCCATCACCATCCAGCCTTTGGACAGCCACCAAGATGTTCTCTTAGTGTCTTCTGCCACCCGTAGCTTGCCTAGGCGCTCCTTTTGTCCTTTTCGCCTCCTTGACCTGCTTCCTGAGGAGAGGGACAAGAAAGGGATTACGGGCACCTTATCTCTTTTTAGTTTGTAAGCCTTCGGGCCTTTGTTGAATTTAAAACTTGTAATCCCATCATTCATGTTTTTCATTCCCTATGGACTGTACCTGAGTGGAATGTTTTTTTAATGAAAAAGGGATGCTTGCCGGGTCATTTGTTTGCGGGTGGAACCCACGATAAGGAGTAAATCCTTGATATCTTCAAGATAAACATTTCCTTGCCCGGCAACAGGCCTTGCCGTCTCCCCACTTTGCTCGACCTTCCTCACGCCTTTGGCGGAGGCAGGGATGAGGCGGGTTCAGGCTCCTTGTTTCATCCTTTCGCTGCCGCGACTACGACCAAACTTGGCCCCAGGGACGAGCCCTAGGGCCAAGAGTTAGGGGAGCATGGTAGCTTAGGGGAAAACGAGGTTTCACATACCTCAGTCCATAATGGAATGCATGATAAGGGATGAAGAACTTATCTGAAGCTGCAGTCCCCGGCAACCCTGGTTCGCCATGGGAGAATCTTTGCTCTTGCAGCCCCTGACAATACTGGCTTGCCGGGGGCTAGATGCTGGTCTGTTCCTCTTTTTTTTCTCCCCAAGTGGTTCGGCACAGATATCTGTGTGTCCTGTGAACCAAAGAAGACAAAAGAAAGACAAAGAGACACACACTCGACCTCTAAGCTAGGGGTTAGTCGCTGCTAAGCACTATCAACCCTAACCAAGGACGAGACTCGACCTAGCATGCATGCTATAACTTAGGGCGCCAGCGCTTCATTTATTTATGCTCAGGGTCTGCGTCTGGCTTTGTACAAAGGGTTACATGCATCATCGGCAAGGCTCGTACAAAAGGTGGCTTGCCGGGGGGCCCGGCAAGCCGCGCCTCACGGGTAAAACTTGCGAAGATGCTCAATGTTCCAGGAGTTACTCACCGGAATGGCCTCTTCGGTCTCCAGGAGGACTGCACCGGGCCTGGTGACTCGTATTACCCGATAAGGGCCTTCCCACTTTGGCGTCAACTTGTTGGAATTCTTGGCCGATTGAACGCGCCGAGGAACAAGGTCGCGTTCCTCAAAGCTTCGGGCATGAACCTTGCGGCTATGGTAGCGGCGCAAGGCTTGCTGGTAGCGCGCTGCTCTCACAGCCGCCCGAAGACGATCTTCCTCAAGGAGTGTTGCGTCATCTTGCCGCAATTGCTCTTGCTCAAGCTCGTCATAAGCGAGTACTCGAGGTAACCCGTATATGAGTTCCGTGGGGAGAACTGCTTCTGCCCCGTATACCAGGGCAAAGGGTGTCTGGCCGGTGGCTCGATTTGGTGTCGCTCTGATTGACCAAGAACCACCGGCAATTCATCAATCCAGCGCCTTCCACTCTTGTGCAGTCTATCAAAGGTCTTTGTCCTCAGGCCTCGTAGTACTTCAGCATTTGCCCTCTCAGCTTGACCATTGCTTCGTGGGTGAGCAACGGAAGCGAAACAGACCTTGCTGCCGAGGTCTTGAATATATTGCATGAAGGTGTGGCTTGTGAACTGCGTGCCGTTGTCGGTGATAACCCTATTGGGTACACCAAAACGGCACAATAGTCCTTTGAAGAACTTGACGGCTGACTGTGCTGTGACCTTCCTCACTGCTTCCACTTCTGGCCACTTTGTGAACTTGTCGATTGCAACGTACAAGTACTCAAAGCCCCCGACAGCGCGGGGGAAAGGGCCCAGTATGTTGAGCCCCCAGACCGAGAAAGGCCAGGAAAGAGGAATGGTTTGAAGGGCTTGAGCTGGCTGATGAAGCTTCTTTGAATGGAACTGACACGCTTCACACCTGGTGACTAGTGTCGTCGCATCCTGGAGGGCGGTGGGCCAGAAGAAGCCTTGCCGAAATGCTTTGCCGGCAAGGGCCCTTGACCCGATGTGGGATCCACATATGCCTCCATGTATCTCCGCCAACAGCCCCAGTCCTTCCTCTCGAGGGATACACTTCAATTTCACGCCGTTCGGCCTCTTTCTGTACAGGACGTCATCGACGAACTGGTACATAGTAGAGCGACGGGCTACTTTTTCTGCTTCTTCCTGCTCCTGAGGAAGTTCCCCTGTTTGGAGGAATCAAATGGTATGCTGTGCCCACGCTGGAGCCTGGGGCTCGACGGCGAGGACTAAAGGCATTTCCGTGGCAAGAGCTTGATGCTCTGTCGGAGCCAGCCGTCCCGTGGCAGGCTCAGTGTCTCCGGCAACATCCTTGCCGGCGGCTTCGGGGAGCTCAGCGGGAAAGTACTTGCTGGGCCCTGATTTTCTCCTCTTGTTCTGCTCTGCTGATGGATCAACGGATGGCTGAGTTAGCTGAAGGACAAAGGTACCTGGTTCCACAGGTAGCTTGAGGGCAGCACGTTTTGACAGGTAATCGACGATATCAGTCTCTGCTCGAGGAACGTATTCTGCCTGTATACCATCAAAATGCTCTTCCAGCTTTCTCACTTCATCTGCGTAGGCCTTCATCAACGGGCTCTGGTAATCCTTGTTGACTTGCTTGACGATAAGTTGCGAGTCGCCTCTAACGACGAGTTTCTTGATTCCGAGGTCCGCCGCGATCCTAAGACCGGCAAGCAGCCCTTCGTACTCAGCCGTATTGTTTGTTGACACCTCCCTGGGGAAGTGCATCTGGATCACGTACTTGAGGTGCTCTCCGGTGGGCGCGACAAGCAGTACGCCAGCCTCGGCGCCCTGTAAGGAGAAAGCTCCATCAAAGTACATGATCCAGTCGCAACTTGCCTCCTTGCCGAGGAGAGCAGTCTCTTGGGTTTCTTCGTCAGGCGTCACGGTCCATTCTGCAACGAACTTCGCCAGGACTCGGCTTTGAATCGTCGAGGTACTCTCAAACTTGAGGCCAAAGCTGGACAGTTCCAGTGCCCACTCTACGATCCTTCCCATTGCGTCTGGATTGTGCAATATCCGTCGCAGAGGGAGGCGAGTGACGAAAGTGATTTCGTGTGCCTGGAAGTAGTGACGCAGCTTCCTCGAGGCCATAAGAAGGCCGAAGAGCAGTTTCTGCACACCGGAGTACCTCGATCTAGCCCCCTGCAGGAGGGAACTAACAAAGTAGACCGGGTGCTGCATCATTTTCTTCTTCGGCGGCACTTCAATTGGCTGCGTCGTCTCGGCATCGGTGGCATCGGGCTCTGTCGCTGCTATTACCTCATCATCAATTTCTCTCTGCGCCACTAGTGCGACGCTGACCACCTGGTTCGTTGCCGCCAGGTACAGCAGCAACAGTTCCTGTGGCCTAGGCGCAACTAGTATTGGCGCGGAGGAGAGGTAGCTCTTCAAATCTTGCAATGCTGCTTCGGCTTCTGGCATCCACTCCATCGGGCCCGCCTTTTTCAAAATTTTGAAAAAGGGAAGGGCGCGCTCGGCGGACTTGGAAATGAACATGCTCATGGCGGCAACGCAACCAGCAAGCCGACGCACATCCTTGACTCGCTTGGGCACTTCAATCTGCTCTATAGCTTTGATCTTGTCCGGATTGGCCTCTATCCCACGCTGTGACACAAAGAACCCGAGAAGCTTGCTAGACGGGACGCCGAAGACCCACTTCTCAGGGTTCAGCTTGAGATTGATCTTGCGTAGGTTTGCAAATGTTTCTTGTAAATCTAATATGAGGGTTGCCCTGTTCTTGGTATTGACCACTATATCATCCATATAAGCTTCCATATTTCTATGGAGCTGTGGTTCAAAACCAATCTGGACCACCCTTGCGAACGTTGAACCAGCACTCTTCAACCCAAAGGCATCCGTATAAAGCAACACGTACCACATGGGGTGATGAATGTCGTTTTCTCTTCATCTTCCCTTGTCATGAAGATCTGGTGGTAGCCGGAGTAGGCATCGAGGAATGACAACAGATCACACCTAGCTGTGGAGTCAACAATCTGGTCGATGCGCGGCAATGGGAAGGGGTCTTTGGGGCAAGCCTTATTAATATCTGTGTAATCAATACACAGCCTCCACTTCCCATTTGCCTTGTGCACTACCACCGGATTGGCCAACCACGTCGGATGGAGCACTCCTCTTACCAAACCCGCTGCTTCCAGTTTCCGGATCTCCTCTATGATGAACTCTTGTCGTTCCAAAGCTTGCTTTCTGACCTTCTTCTTGATGGGCCGCGCATCAGGACAGACTGCAAGGTGGTGCTCAATCACCTCCCTGGGAACGCCGGGGATGTCGGATGCTTGCCATGCAAACACATCGACATTTGCCCGTAGGAAGGTGACGAGCGCGTCTTCCTATTTGTCGTCAAGGGTGGAGCTTATGGTAAAAGCTCCTCCCGTGCCGTCCTCCTTGACAGAAACCTTCTTGGTTCCCGGTGGTGTGGCCCTGGACTTCTTGTTTCTGTCAGTGGAGCTCTCTGGCACGTCCTCGATGGGAGCGCTACACTCTGAAGAGGTGCGCTTGCCGGAGTGGGTGCCTGAGGTCTCATCGGTCTTCTTCTTTTGCCTTCCCGGGGCTCCAGCGGTAGAGCAAGCGCCTTAGCAGTGGCGGCTGCTGCAACTGCTTGTTGGTAGAGTTGGTCAGCGCAAATTAGTGCATCCTTCTTGTCTGATGGGATGGTGATGATCGTCACAGGCCCCGGCATCTTCAGGGTGTTGTAGGCGTAATGTGACGCCGCCATGAACTTCGCCAACGCTGGGCGGCCAAGGATCCCGTTGTAAGGCAAGGGGATCTTGGCAACGTCGAACACAGTCCTTTCTGTCCTGTAGTTCAGATCACTCTCAAAAGTCACGGGCAACGTGACCTTTCCATTTGGTTGACTTCTTCCTGGGTTGACCCCCTGAAACGTGCCCGTCCCTTTGAGGTCTTCATCAGGAATCTGCAATTTCTCGATCACGGCAGGCGAGATTACGTTCAGACCGGCCCCGCCATCGACTAGCATCTTTGTCACCTTGAGGTTGCATATTGTTGGTGAAACCAACAATGGCAAGCACTCGACTACAGTAGTGTGATCAGGGTGATCATCAGTGTCAAAAATGATAGGTGTGCTGGACCACTTCAGCGGCCTTTGGGCATCAAACGACGGTTCCGCCGCTGTAATATCACGCACCCACTGTTTAAGCTGGCGGTGAGAGGTATGCAGCGAGGCGCCGCCATCGACGCACATGGCCTCTGTAGCTTTCTGAAATTCTTGGTCACCAGACTCATCGTCCTCTTCGTGATCATCGTCTTCTGGCTTTTTGTCACGGCCCCGGGCGGGCCTCTCCTGCTGTTTATCTTTGCCGCGACGGCCCTCCTGGCCGTCACGCTTCTTGCCGGACCCCTCAGCACCGTCTTGGCCTTTCTCCTTGTCCCTCCTCTCATATTCAGCCCTCTGCTTCTCAGCAAGGAGCTCAACCTGTCAGCAGTTCTGGAGATCATGGCCTTTGGTGCGATGGATCTTGTAGTATTGCTTGTCGGAGTTTCCTGGCTTCTCGGCAGCCGCCAAGGCCCGGCAGGCGACACATCCGGCAATTTCCTTGCCGGGGTCATCTGCCTTGGTTTTCATGGCGGAGCCGGCTTCGTCAGATCCCTCGACGGCAAGCACAGCTTTACCTTTGTGCTTCCTGTTGCGGTGCCGGCCTTTCTTTGCCGGGGCGACAGTATCCTCATCTGAGGGCTCGGTTTCCACGCTGGCATCTTCGCCCTGGTACTTCCTTCCCTCTTCAGCTCAGGCACATCTGTCAGCAAGAACATAGAGTTCTGCCACATCTTTCACCTTGTTCATTGCCAGTTCTTCGCGCATCTTGCGCTTACGCACGTTCTGATGGAACGCGCTGATGATGGCGGCAGGGTGAACATCAGGGATATTGTATTGTACCCGGCTGAACCTCTGTATATACTTGCGCAGACTCTCGCCTCCCTTCTGGGGAATGACATGCAGGTCGCTTGCTTGGCCATGGGCTTGGTGACCTCCAGTAAAGGCGCCCACAAACTCATGGCACAAATACGACCAGGAGGAAATAGAGTCTACCGGCAAGTGCATCAACCACGACATGGCGTTGGGTTTAAGAACCAATAGAAAGTAATTCGCAAGCACCTTATCGTCGCGGGCTCCGGCGGCTTGCATCGCGATGGTGTAGATGCTGAGGAACTCAGACGGGTGAGTCTTGCCGTTGTACTTTTCGCCAACGTCAGGTTTGAAGGTGCGGTGAGTGGGCCACTGGAACTGCGCAGCTCACGGGTAAAAGCCGGACAGCCTACCTCGTAAGGTAGGCCTCTAGGGCTCTCCGGGGCCGGGTGGTTCACAGCAGGCCCTGCTCACCTGTCTGACTGGTGGCGTGCTCCGCGCCGGCGCTCGATAGTGGTTCAAGCGTCTTCATAGGCTCGTTCCCGAAGAACTTGGCGCTGGTCACAGTGGGACCGCAGGTCAGACGATGCTATGGAGATGTCATCGCCCGTGACGTCGCGACGAGCCGACGTCCGCGGTACCGGATGGGGAAGAGGTGAATGCACCGTGGTCGCGGCACCGCCGGCTTTTCCGCCACTGGTCCGCGGGACTCCATCGGAGCGTCGACCCGGTGGCCCCACCGGACTTGGTTCGTCTTTGTTGGCCACCGCAACAAGCCTTTGGATAGTGGCTCTCCATTCGTCGAGTTTCCCCGTAGTGGGAGGAAAGTCAAGGAGCAACTGCGCGCGTGCCAGGGCCTCTACTGGCGTCAGTGGCGGCGAAACCTACACGGATCGCGACGCGCTTTGACTTCTGACCATGTCAGAAGGAGCTCTATCACGACCCCGCGGTCGCATGCCGTTTTCACCAGCACCTCGGCGAGTGGGCAGGTCTTCTATGTCCCGGGAGTGGCGATCGGGGCTCTTCCCGCGGTGATGCCCGGGGATCTTCGGCATGATTACGCCGTTCGTCGCGCGCTTCCTGGGAGGAGCGCGCTGTTGGCGCCGGCGTGGGAGTCTTGGAGACCCTTGCGTCGCCTTCGGGCGGGGCGGCGATGACCTTGGAAGGCCCCGCTCCACCCGCGAAGGGCTTGTCTCCGCCTTTGGATTTGGCAACGTGTGGCCCGTTACCAGGCGCACAAACATCGCCGCCACCCAAACTCCGGCTGCTGGGATGGTGTTGGTGTTCGCGAGCAGCGCCCCGGGTCCTTTCTGCGACCGGTCCGCTGCTCGCCCGCGTCGGGACGGGCTGTCCGGCTTCCGACTGGGCAACTCCCATCATCGTCTTCTTCTTGTGCGCCATGATGATGAAGAAGCGCCGAACTAACTGCTAAAGCCGATTCTCACAACTGCGTTCCCCTACCTGGCGCGCCAAAGATGTCAGTGGGAATGACACCTATGGGATCACTAGAATCCCTACTGTGGTTAGCGGGGCACGGGGTCGTGAGAAGAGCGGATCAAACAGATAGCACATGGTTCGTTTATCCAGGTTCGGGCCGCGAGGATGCATAAAACCCTAGTCCTGCTTTGGTGGATTGTATATCTGTGTTCTTGAGCTAGCTATGGGGCGTGAGGAGCTCCAAAAAGCTGAATCCTTCCTCTGGTCGCCTTGGGCCTCCTTTTATAGAAAAAAGGGGTTGCCACAGTGGCACACAGGAGGTGGAAAGGGTACAGTGATGCGAGGTTATCCCTCGCATTACATGACAAGGCGCATTTAATGCGTCATGCTTAGGTGTCCTTGCTTTATCGGGGACGGGGGAGAAATCTGTCTCGTCCGTCGCCGCTCCTTCTTGTGTCGACACGCGCCCTGGCCAGCGACGCCTGTGATGCCATGTAGGTAGGCAGGCAGCTGAGGTGGCGCAGTGGCGGGTCTTCACGAAGATCTGCATGCCGCCACGCGGGTGCCTGCCCAGCTGGTTGGGTCGGCAGCTGCATGCATGCGGTGGTGGAGGTTTAGTCGGCGTGGGCCTGATGGTGGCCCTGCGGGTGTCCTCTGCAAGGGCCTTGCCGGGGATGACAACAGGCGCCTCGGCAAGACCCTTGCCGGGGCCATTCAACTGCTCTTCGTGTGCATCAGCCATTTGACACAGTGATGGCAAATTCTGGAGTGAAAACAAGGTCTTCAGAGAAGACTATGCTATCTGACGAAGCGCATATCTCGCTGGTTACGGATAGATCCTCAGAGGAGGATTCAGAGACAGATGACCAGTCCTATTCCCCCCCCCCCCTGAGGTGTATGCTCTAACTTGGCAGGGTTATGTTGCTCATATCGTGCGTATGGTGTCTCGCATTGCTATGTCTTTTGATTAGTTTAGACATGCTTTGTGTGAATGCCACCTGTTCAGTGTCTAATTATCATATATGTGAATTATGCATTGCCATCTTGTTGCAAGACATTATATATGTGAATTATACAATGCTATCTTGTTGCAAAGGCATTAAATATGTGAATTATGCAATGCCATGCTATTTAGCCAATCATCATGTATGTGAATTATATCATGCTATCATTTTTTTGTATTACGTGTTCCATTTGTCGACAACGTTTGTATATTCAACTACTCTTCCTGTGCATCAGCCATTTGAAGCGGTGATGGAAGTATCTGGAGTGAAAACAAGGTATTCAGAGCGGACAATGCTACCTGCTCAAGCAGACATCTTGCTGGTTACAGAGAGCTCCTCAGAGGAGGATTCAGAGACTGATGACCAGTCCTATTTCCCCCCTGAGGTCTATGCTCAAACTTGGCAGGGTTATATTACCCATGCCATGCATGTTGTCTTGCATTGCTTAGTTTTTACATCATATATGGATTGCCATCTGCTTACTTGCTTACTATATAAATCATATATTTGAATTATATCATGCCATCATGTTTACATAGTACATACACATCATCTATTTGAATTATGGCATGGCACCCCATTTAATAAAGACATCTTATAGTTATATCATCTCATCCTGTTTAGTGTTTACAGTCATCATATTTTGAATTATGGCATTCTATCCGTGAATGTATGTGAATTATGGCATGCCAACCTATTTAATAAACACATTATATAGTTATGTCATGTCATCCTGTTTACATAGTCTCATATTTTGAACTATGTCTGTCCATCTTTTTTAGTTAGCCATCATAATGTGCAATTATGTCATGCTATCCTGTTTAGTTAGCCAACATATATGTGAAATTGTGTCATGCTATCCTGTTTGGTTAGACAACATAAATATGAATTATTTCATGCCCTCTTTTATTCCCCACTATCCATTGCACCGGTCTATCATACAATGTCTATACTTTCAATTACTTTTCTTGTTTATCAGCAATTTGAATTGGAGAGTGTGATGGCAGTATCTAAGGGAGTAACAACACGGTCTTCAGAAAAGATAGTGCTACCAGTTGATGCATATACAACCACGGTTGAACTTGCCCAAGGACCAGATCCACCACACATAACCCTGATTCTCACAGATTGTACCCCTACCCAGTTGGACAGAGAACGAGCTACACCCCTTTTAACCCCAACCCCGGTAGATAGTAACCCAGTTCCAGATGACACAACACCATCTCCACCACAGAGCACCCAAACACGAGCAGTTAGTAAGGGAACTGCAGTGCCCAAAGCACGAGGACCACGACTCCGAATCCCAACTCAACGCTTAAAGGAGAAGAAGATTTGTTCTCAGGTCAGGTTCTGTAGCTATGGTTCATACTCCTTTGCTCTTGCATTACTGTATTTACTCATACCAACTATTTTCAAATTTGAAGGATGGAATTGAAACTCCAATGGCGCAACAGGTATGTTTTAAACCCGTTTCTTTAACCGGTTTGCTGTTGTAACCTGCTCTATGTTGATTTCAGTTTCAATTGAATAAACAGTTATGTTCTCATGTCATGCACATTACAAGTGTTGTTATTGCTCTATAGTTACCCACACCTATATTCTGTCTATTCTTCTTTGTCTTGAATAAATAATATTTGAACTGTGTCTCAATCTTGATTTGGCAACAAAAACTAGAATGATATAGACCATAAAGTGACCATGGTACATAGATATATGTTTGTTTCATGCTGTTATCCTGTCCACCTTACTACTGAAGTCATTTACCAAAATGAGTTTCATATACAACATGGTAAACATGTGATGTGTCTGCTTGTTTCTCTTTTAGAATGTGGACAAAATATTGGAGAACAGTACCGCGTTATCCAATGGTAAAGGAAGTAATGCAGATAAGGTTCAAGGTAGTGAGACATCCCTGTTGGTCTCCAAGAAAGCTGATAAAAACTATCTTGACGACAGTGAGGGAACCCAAAAGTCCTGTCTTGATGTAGTGTTCTAGTTACTGGCCACTACTGCTGGCCAAGCTCTTCGAACTCGCTGCCTGAATCAGTTTGTCTTATTGAGTCTCAACTTCAAGTTGAAAGACATCGATCAGATGTGCTGTGACAGGAAGCTGAAGGACTGAGGAAGTCCCTGCAGAATACAGATGCATATTTTCTGGTGCAACAACAAGCACTGGAGGATTTAAGCGCCAAACAAGAGAAAGTTAATAAGCTTGCTAAGCATATTGTCGGCATTATGGGTACCCAGGATATTGTTTCCTGAGATCTTGTGAAGTGGTTTCAGTTTTGGATTTGTTTTGCTGCGGCGTTTATTTGCGCTGGTCACCAACTTTGACAACCAGTGTATATGATATGCTGCTTTGTCCCCTATATTTGCACTAGTGGCAAACTTTGATGCCCAGTGGATGTAATATGTGTAATAGCCGTGATAGCCTAGCGTTAGTTGCTTGCTTATTTATTTCCTTGTTGTCTTGTTTATTTGTTTGCTTGTAGTCATTGCAGTTCTTTTTCCGCGGTTAGCTAGTGGCTACAATAACCTATTTTTTAAAACTAGGCCAAAATAACCATGGGCTAACAGTACAAAAAAAAGACACATCCGTGACATTTTGGGCCGAACGAATTTTTTTCTGTCATACATATGACACTTCTATGACGATAATTGTGACAAAACCTGGTATCATCATAGATGTGGTGGGCTCCTACTTCTATGACAAAAAATCATGACATAAAATGGGCTTTTCGTCCTGGGCGGGCTGGAGACGCAGCTGCATGACATTCTTTGGGCCGTCCATGACAGAAAAAACCATGGTAGAAGCGAGGGGGAGGAAAATTTTGGGGAGTTCCCGGTTACGAAGGGAGGTCGGGGGCCGAGCGATGCGCGTTTCTGTCGTACACGTACGCGCATGTGTGCGAGGCGTTAGCTCTAACTGAACCCGAGCGAGGCGTTGGGCTCTAACTGAACCCAAGCGATTGCACTGCAGGCTACGCGTTACTGAACCCGAGCAATCGATTGATGGCTGTTAACTGAACCTGATCGAGCGATTCCTTGGCTACTACTGCTAACTGAAGCCGATCGCTGCAATGAACAATAAGCGTTGCAGGGGGGTTGGATGAACAGTGAGCGGTGGCGTTTCCTCTGGATGAACATGACCCTGGGGTGTGGTGGAGGCCTGGATGAACAGTAGACGGTGGAGGGGTTCCCGTGGAGGGGTGGATGAACAGGACCCCGTGGTGTGGAGGGTAGGATGAACAGTAGACGGTGGAGGGGTGCCCGTGGAGGGGTGGTTGAACAGGACCCCGTGGTGTGGAGGGCTGGATGAACAGTAGACGGTGGAGGGGTGGTTGAACAGTAGCCGGTGGAGTAGCGCGCGGTGGAGGCTGGATGAACAGGAGCCCGTGGAGGCTGGAGGAGGTCGACGATGGATGAACAGTAGCTCGTGGACGCTGGAGGGGGTCGACGGTGGAGATGAACAGTATCCCGTGGAGTCCCGTTTTGCGGTACGCCACACCCCTCCCGATGAACAGGACCCCCGTTTCGACCATAGCGCTCCAACACAAGTCCGTTTCCTCCGTTTTGCGGTACGGCACACCCCTCCCGATCAACAGGACCCTCGTTTCGACCGTAGGAGGTCCGTTTCCTCCGTTTTGCGATACGCCACACCCCTCCCTGTCGGTGGGAACGACACCTATGGGATCACTAGAATCCCTACTGTGGTTAGCGGGGCGCGGGGTCGTGAGAAGAGCGGATCAAACAAATAGCACACGGTTCGTTTATCCAGGTTCGGGCCGCGAGGATGCATAAAACCCTACCCCTGCTTTGGTGGATTGTATATCTATGTTCTTGAGCTAGCTATGGGGCGTGAGGAGCTCCAAAAAGCCGAATCCTTCCTCTAGTCGCCTCGGGCCTCCTTTTATAGAAAAAAGGGGTCGCCACAGTGGCACACAGGAGGTGGAAAGGGTAAAGTGATGCTAGGTTATCCCTCGCATTACACGACAAGGCGCATTTAATGCGTCTTGCTTAGGTGTCCTTGCTTTATCGGGGACGGGGGAGAGATCTGTCTCGTCCGTCGCCGCTCTTTCTTGTGTTGACACGCGCCCTGGCCAGCGACGCCTGCGATGCCATGTAGGTAGGCAGGCAGCTGAGGTGGCGCAGTGGTGGGTCTTCACGAAGATCTGCATGCCGCCATGCGGGTGCCTGCCCAGCTGGTTGGGTCGGCAGCTGCATGCATGCGGTGGTGGAGGTTTAGTCAGCGTGGGCCTGATGGTGGCCCTGCGGGTGTCCTCGGCAAGGGTCTTTCCAAGGCGCCTGCTGTCATCCTCGGCAAGGCGCTTGCCGGGGGCCTTGTGGTCTTCCTCGGCTAGGATCCCGCCAAGGGTTGTCGTCTCCTTAGTGCGTATCTGATCTTGAATGTCTTCACAAAGATCTGCATGCCGCCACGGGGATGTCTCCCGAATCCTTGCCCTTTGGGGGCAGTGGACTCAAGGGTGATTTGCTCCATAGGCGCGGGACGAGTCGCTGTGGCAAGGGTCTTGCCGAGCTGCTAGAACTATCTCCCGGCAAGGATCTTGCCGAGGGAGTCCGATTCGTCCCCTTTGCTCTTGGTGGTCTTGGCCTTGGCATCGTTCTAGTTCTCTTGAGCTTCGGTCTTACCCTGGCTCACCTCCCTTGCCTTGCTTGGTGTGGTGGTATCCGTGGATCAGACTGCCCGTGCATAGTTATAGGGGTACAAAAAGTGTACCCCTCTTTTTGTACGCCGACAGGAGCCCCCGGGCCTGGGCCACACATAAGCGCAACGCGTTGTTGGGCTAGGCCCAAAAACGGTGCACGGGCAGGCGGGGCGGTTTTTACCGCGGTAAGATTCTTTGCTCGCTGCGCTTCCCACGATTCCCGTGCGTGGCGCGGCATGGGGAGGCACGTGACGTGGGCGGCATGCGTGGGGTTGGTTCCCGCAGGCATGCGTCACATCGTAGTAAAGGGGTGGTTCGCGCCTTCCCCATAAACGGAGGGAGGCGTGGAGGCGCGACCCATTTACTGAATGGGGCTGAGGCGCGGTCTTCAAGGCGTCCACTCCCCACGATCACGGGGTGGGGAGTGGTTGTCTCACCCGTCCCCTCAGTTCTACACGTCCGCCACGTGTCTCCCATGCGCCTGGGGTGGCAAATGGTGGAGGCAGGAAACCGGGCCGTTGCTGGTTGGGGCGGCGGGTCGGTCCTGGCTCCCTGCGCCTTCCGTATCTTGATTGGCCGAGCGGGGCGGCCGAACCCCAACCCCGTGAAGGAAATATGCCCTAGAGGCAATAATAAAGTTATTATTTATTTCCTTATATCATGATAAATGTTTATTATTCATGCTGGAATTGTATTAACCGGAAACATAATACATGTGTGAATACATAGACAAACAGAGTGTCACTAGTATGCCTCTACTTGACTAGCTCGTTAATCAAAGATGGTTATGTTTCCTAACCATGAACAAAGAGTTGTTATTTGATTAACGAGGTCACATCATTAGTTGAATGATCTGATTGACATGACCCATTCCATTAGCTTAGCACCCGATCGTTTAGTATGTTGCTATTGCTTTCTTCATGACTTATACATGTTCCTATGACTATGAGATTATGCAACTCCCGTTTTCCGGAGGAACACTTTGGGTGCTACCAAACGTCACAACTTTACTGGGTGATTATAAAGGAGCATTACAAGTGTCTCCAAAGGTAGATGTTGGGTTGGCGTATTTCGAGATTAGGATTTGTCACTCCGATTGTTGTAGAGGTATCTCTGGGCCCTCTCGATAATGCACATCACATAAGCCTTGCAAGCATTGCAACTAATGAGTTAGTTGCGAGAAGATGTATTACGGAACGAGTAAAGAGACTTGCTGGTAACGATATTGAACTAGGTATTGGAATACCGACGATCGAATCTCGGGCAAGTAACATACCGATGACAAAGGGAACAACGTATGTTATTATGCGGTCTGACCGATAAAGATCTTCGTAGAATATGTAGGAGCCAATATGGGCATCCCGGTCCCGCTATTGGTTATTGACCGGAGACATGTCTCGGTCATGTCTACATTGTTCTCGAACCCGTAGGGTCCGCACGCTTAAGGTTACGATGACAGTTATATTATGAGTTTATGCATTTTGATGTACCGAAGGTTGTTCGGAGTCCCGGATATGATCACGGACATGACGAGGAGTCTCGAAATGGTCGAGACATAAATATTGATATATTGGAAGCCTATGTTAGGATATCGGAAGTGTTCCGGGTGAAATCGGGATTTTACCGGAGTACTGGGAAGGTTACCGGAACCCCCCGGGAGCTAAATGGGCCATGATGGGCCTTAGTGGAAAAGAGAAGAGGCAGCCCTACATGGGCTGCGCGCCTCCCCCTTCCCATAGTCCTATTAGGACTAGGAGAGGTGGCCGCCCCCCTCCTTCTCTTTTCCCCCTCCGTGAATCCTATTCCAACTAGGATTGGGGGGGAATCCTACTCCCGGAGGGAGTAGGACTCTCCTGACGCGCCCCTTGTGGCCGGCCAGCCTCCCCCCTTTGGTCCTTTATATACTGAGGTAGAGGCACCCTAGAACACATAAGTTGATCCACGTGATCTATTCCTTAGCCGTGTGCGGTGCCCCCAGCTACCATATTCCTCGATAATACTGTAGCGGAGTTTAGGCGAAGCCCTGCTGCTGTAGTGCATGAAGATCGTCACCACGCCGTCGTGCTGACGGAACTCTTCCCCAACACTTTGCTGGATCGGAGTCCGGGGATCGTTATCGAGCTGAACGTGTGCTCGAACTCGGAGGTGCCGTAGTTTCGGTACTTGATCGGTTGGATCGTGAAGACGTACGACTACTTCCTCTATGTTGCGTCAATGCTTCCGCAGTCGGTCTGCATGGGTACGTAGACAACACTCTCCCCTCTCGTTGCTATGCATCACATGATCTTGCGTGTGCGTAGGAATTTTTTTGAAATTACTACGAAACCCAACAGTGGTATCAGAGCCTAGGTTATTTATGTTGATGTTATATGCACGAGTAGAACACAAGTGAGTTGTGGGCGATATAAGTCATACTGCCTACCAGCATGTCATACTTTGGTTCGGCGGCATTGTTGGACGAGACGACCCGGACCAACATTACGCGTACGCTTACGCGAGACCGGTTCCCCCGACGTGCTTTGCACATAGGTGTCTTGCGGGTGACAGTCTCTCCAACTTTAGTTGAACCAAGTATGGCTACGCCCGGTCCTTGCGAAGGTTAAAACGGAGTCTATTTGACGAACTATCATTGTAGTTTTGATGCGTAGGTGAGATTGGTTCTTGCTTAAGCCCGTAGCAGCCACGTAAAACTTGCAACAACAAAGTAGAGGACGTCTAACTTGTTTTTGTAGGGCATGTTGTGATGTGATATGGTCAAGACATGATGCTGAATTTTATTGTATGAGATGATCATGTTTTGTAACCGAGTTATCGGCAACTGGCAGGAGCCTTATGGTTGTCGCTTTATTGTATGCAATGAAATCGCGATGTAATGCTTTACTTTATCACTAAGCGGTAGCGATAGTCGTGGAAGCACAAACTTGGCGAGACGACAGCGATGCTACGATAGAGATCAAGGTGTCACGCTGGTGACGATGGTGATCACAGCGGTGCTTCGGAGATGGAGATCACAAGCACAAGATGATGATGGCCATATCATATCACTTATATTGATTGCATGTGATGTTTATCCTTTTATGCATCTTATCTTGCTTTGATTGACGGTAGCATTATAAGATGATCTCTCTCTAAATTATCAAGAAGTGTTCTCCCTGAGTATGCACCGTTGCGAAAGTTCTTTGTGCTGAGACACCACGTGATGATCAGGTGTGATAGGTTCTACGTTCAAATACAACGGGTGCAAAACAGTTGCACACGCGGAATACTCAGGTTATACTTGACGAGCCAAGCATATACAGATATGGCCTCAGAACACGGAGACCGAAAGGTCGAGCGTGAATCATATAGTAGATATGATCAACATAATGATGTTCACCGATGAAACTACTCCATCTCACGTGATGATCGGACATGGTTTAGTTGATTTGGATCACGTGATCACTTAGAGGATTAGAGGGATGTCTATCTAAGTGGGAGTTCTTAAGTAATATGATTAATTGAACTTAAATTTATCATGAACTTAGTACCTGATAGTATCTTGCTTGTTTATGTTGATTGTAGATAGATGGCTCGTGCTATTGTTCCGTTGAATTTTAATGCGTTCCTTGAGAAAGCAAAGTTGAAAGATGATGGTAGCAATTTACACGGACTGGGTCCGTAACTTGAGGATTATCCTCATTGCTGCACAGAAGAATTACGTCCTTGAAGCACCGCTGGGTGCCAGGCCTGCTGCAGGAGCAACGCTGGATGTTATGAACGTCCGGCAGAGCAAAGCTGATGACTACTCGATAGTTCAGTGTGCCATGCTTTACGGCTTAGAATCGGGACTTCAACGACGTTTTGAACGTCATGGAGCATATGAGATGTTCCAGGAGTTGAAGTTAATATTTCAAGCAAATGCCCGGATTGAGAGATATGAAGTCTCCAATAAGTTCTATAGCTGCAAGATGGAGGAGAACAGTTCTGTCAGTGAGCATATACTCAAAATGTCTGGGTATAATAATCACTTGATCCAATTGGGAGTTAATCTTCCAGATGATTGCGTCATTGACAGAATTCTTCAATCACTGCCACCAAGCTACAAGAGCTTCGTGATGAACTATAATATGCAAGGGACGAACAATACTATTCCCGAGCTCTTCGCAATGCTAAAAGCTGCGGAGGTAGAAATCAAAAAGGAGCATCAAGTGTTGATGGTCAACAAGACCACTAGTTTCAAGAAAAAGGGCAAAGGAAAGAAGAAGGGGAACTTCAAGAAGAACGGCAAGCCAGTTGCTGCTCAAGAGAAGAAACCCAAGTCTGGACCTAAGCCTGAAACTGAGTGCTTCTACTGCAAGCAGACTGGTCACTGGAAGCGGAACTGCCCCAAGTATTTGGCGGATAAGAAGGATGGCAAAGTGAACAAAGGTATATGTGATATACATGTTATTGATGTGTACCTTACTAATGCTCGCAGTAGCACCTGGGTATTTGATACTGGTTCTGTTGCTAATATTTGCAACTCGAAACAGGGGCTACGGATTAAGCGAAGATTGGCTAAGGACGAGGTGACGATGCGCGTGGGAAACGGTTCCAAAGTCGATGTGATCGCGGTCGGCACGCTACCTCTACATCTACCTTCGGGATTAATATTAGACCTAAATAATTGTTATTTGTTGCCAGCGTTGAGCATGAACATTATATCTGGATCTTGTTTAATGCGAGAAGGTTATTCATTTAAATCAGAGAATAATGGTTGTTCTATTTATATGAGTAATATCTTTTATGGTCATGCACCCTTCAAGAGTGGTCTATTCTTATTGAATCTCGATAGTAGTAACACACATATTCATAATGTTGAAACCAAAAGATGCAGAGTTGATAATGAGAGTGCAACTTATTTGTGGCACTGCCGTTTAGGTCATATCGGTGTAAAGCGCATGAAGAAACTCCATACTGATGGACTTTTGGAACCACTTGATTATGAATCACTTGGTACTTGCGAACCGTGCCTCATGGGAAAGATGACAAAAACACCGTTCTCCGGTACTATGGAGAGAGCAACAGATTTGTTGGAAATCATACATACAGATGTATGTGGTCCGATGAATATTGAGGCTTGTGGCGAATATCGTTATTTTCTCACCTTCACAGATGATTTAAGCAGATATGGGTATATCTACTTAATGAAACATAAGTCTGAAACATTTGAAAAGTTCAAAGAATTTCAGAGTGAAGTTGAAAATCATCGTAACAAGAAAATAAAGTTTCTACGATCTGATCGTGGAGGAGAATATTTGAGTTACGAGTTTGGTGTACATTTGAAAAATTGTGGAATAGTTTTGCAACTCATGCCACCCGGAACACCTCAGCGTAATGGTGTGCCCGAACGTCGTAATCGTACTTTACTAGATATGGTGCGATCTATGATGTCTCTTACTGATTTACCGCTATCGTTTTGGGGGTACGCTCTAGAGACGGCCGCATTCACGTTAAATAGGGCACCATCAAAATCTGTTGAGACGACGCCTTATGAACTGTGGTTTGGCAAGAAACCAAAGTTGTCGTTTCTAAAAGTTTGGGGCTGCGATGCTTATGTGAAAAAGCTTCAACCTGATAAGCTCAAACCCAAATCGGAGAAATGTGTCTTCATAGGATATCCAAAGGAAACTATTGGATACACCTTCTATCATAGATCCGAAGGCAAGACTTTTGTTGCTAAATTCGGAAACTTTCTAGAGAAGGAGTTTCTCTCGAAAGAAGTGAGTGGGAGGAAAGTAGAAATTGACGAGGTAATTGTACCTGCTCCTTTATTGGAAAGTAGTACATCACAGAAAACTGTTTCTGCGATACCTACACCAATAAGTGAGGAAGCTAATGATGATGATCATGAAACTTCAGATCAAGATACTACTGAACCTCGTAAATCAACCAGAGTAAGATCCGCGGCAGAGTGGTACGGTAATCCTGTCCTGGAAATCATGCTACTAGATCATGATGAACCTACGAACTATGAAGAAGCGATGGTTAGCCCAGATTCCGCAAAGTGGCTTGAAGCCATGAAATCTGAGATGGGATCCATGTATGAGAACAAAGTATGGACTTTGGTTGACTTGCCCAATGATCGGCAAGCAATTGAGAATAAATGGATCTTCAAGAAGAAGACTGACACTGACGGTAATGTTACTATCTAAAAAGCTCGACTTGTCGCAAAAGGTTTTCGGCAAGTTCAAGGGATTGACTACGATGAGACCTTCTCACCCGTAGCGATACTTAAGTCTGTCCGAATCATGTTAGCAATTGCCGCATTTTATGATTATGAAATTTGGGAGATGGATGTCAAAACTGCATTCCTGAATGGATTTCTGGAAGAAGAGTTGTATATGATGCAACCGGAAGGTTTTGTCGATCCAAAGGGAGCTAACAAAGTGTGCAAGCTCCAGCGATCCATTTATGGACTGGTGCAAGCCTCTCGGAGTTGGAATAAACGTTTTGATAGTGTGATCAAAGCATTTGGTTTTATACAGACTTTCGGAGAAGCCTGTATTTACAAGAAAGTGAGTGGGAGCTCTGTAGCGTTTCTGATATTATATGTGGATGACATATTACTGATTGGAAATGATATAGAATTTCTAGATAGCATAAAGGGATACTTGAATAAAAGTTTTTCAATGAAAGACCTCGGTGAAGCTGCTTACATATTAGGCATAAAGATCTATAGAGATAGATCAAGACGCTTAATTGGACTTTCACAAAGCACATACCTTGACAAGATTTTGAAGAAGTTCAAAATGGATCAAGCAAAGAAAGGGTTCTTGCCTGTGTTACAAGGTGTGAAGTTGAGTCAGACTCAATGCCCGACCACTGCAGAAGATAGAGAGAAAATGTAAGATGTTCCCTATGCTTCAGCCATAGGCTCTATCATGTATGCAATGCTGTGTACCAGACCTGATGTGTGCCTTGCTATAAGTTTAGCGGGGAGGTACCAAAGTAATCCAGGAGTGGGTCACTGGACAGCGGTCAAGAACATCCTAAAATACCTGAAAAGTACTAAGGATATGTTTCTCGTATATGGAGGTGACAAAGAGCTCACCGTAAAAGGTTACATTGATGCAAGCTTTGACACTGATCCGGACGATTCTAAATCGCAAACTGGATACGTGTTTACATTAAACGGTGGAGCTGTCAGTTGGTGCAGTTCTAAACAAAGCATCGTAGCGGGATCTACATGTGAAGCGGAGTACGTAGCTGCTTCGGAAGCAGCAAATGAAGGAGTATGGATGAGGGAGTTCATATCCGATCTAGGTGTTATACCTAATGCATCGGGTCCAATGAAAATCTTTTGTGACAATACTGGTGCAATTGCCTTGGCAAAGGAATCCATATTTCACAAAAGGACCAAGCACATCAAGAGACGCTTCAATTCCATCCGGGATCTAGTCCAGGTGGGAGACATAGAGATTTGCAAGATACATACGGATCTGAATGTTGCAGACCCGTTGACAAAGCCTCTTCCACGAGCAAAACATGATCAGCACCAAGACTCCATGGGTGTTAGAATCATCACAGTGTAATCTAGATTATTGACTCTAGTGCAAGTGGGAGACTGAAGGAAAGATGCCCTAGAGGCAATAATAAAGTTATTATTTATTTCCTTATATCATGATAAATGTTTATTATTCATGCTGGAATTGTATTAACCGGAAACATAATACATGTGTGAATACATAGACAAACAGAGTGTCACTAGTATGCCTCTACTTGACTAGATCATTAATCAAAGATGGTTATGTTTCCTAACCATGAACAAAGAGTTGTTATTTGATTAACGAGGTCACATCATTAGTTGAATGATCTGATTGACATGACCCATTCCATTAGCTTAGCACCCGATCGTTTAGTATGTTGCTATTGCTTTCTTCATGACTTATACATGTTCCTATGACTATGAGATTATGCAACTCCCGTTTGCCGGAGGAACACTTTGGGTGCTACCAAACGTCACAATGTTACTGGGTGATTATAAAGGAGCATTACAGGTGTCTCCAAAGATAGATGTTGGGTTGGCGTATTTCGAGATTAGGATTTGTCACTCCGATTGTCGGAGAGGTATCTCTGGGCCCTCTCGATAATGCACATCACATAAGCCTTGCAAGCATTGAAACTAATGAGTTAGTTGCGAGAAGATGTATTACGGAACGAGTAAAGAGACTTGCCGGTAACGAGATTGAACTAGGTATTGGAATACCGACGATCGAATCTCGGGCAAGTAACATACCGATGACAAAGCGAACAACGTATGTTGTTATGCGGTCTGACCGATAAAGATCTTCATAGAATATGTAGGAGCCAATATGGGCATCCAGGTCCCGCTATTGGTTATTGACCGGAGACATGTCTCGGTCATGTCTACATTGTTCTCGAACCCGTAGGGTCCGCACGCTTAAGGTTACGATGACAGTTATATTATGAGTTTATGCATTTTGATGTACCGAAGGTTGTTCGGAGTCCCGGATATGATCACGGACATGACGAGGAGTCTAGAAATGGTCGAGACATAAAGATTGATATATTGGAAGCCTATGTTAGGATATCGGAAGTGTTCCGGGTGAAATCGGGATTTTACCGGAGTACCGGGAAGGTTACCGGAACCCCCCGGGAGCTAAATGGGCCATGATGGGCCTTAGTGGAAAAGAGAAGAGGCAGCCCTACATGGGCTGCGCGCCTTCCCCTTCCCCTAGTCCTATTAGGACTAGGAGAGGTGGCCGGCCCCCTCCTTCTCTTTTCCCCCTCCGCGAATCCTATTCCAACTAGGATTGGGGGGGGGGAATCCTTCTCCCGGAGGGAGTAGGACTCTCCTGGCGCGCCCCTTGTGGCCGGCCAGCCTCGCCCCCTTTGGTCCTTTATATACTGAGGTAGAGGCACCCTAGAACAGACAAGTTGATCCACGAGATCTATTCCTTAGCCGTGTGCGGTGCCCCCAGCTACCATATTCCTCGATAATACTGTAGCGGAGTTTAGGCGAAGCCCTGCTGCTGTAGTCCATCAAGATCGTCACCACGCCGTCGTGCTGACGGAACTCTTCCCCGACACTTTGCTGGATCGGAGTCCGGGGATCGTCATCGAGCTGAACGTGTGCTCGAACTCGGAGGTGCCGTAGTTTCGGTACTTGATCGGTTGGATCGTGAAGACGTACGACTACTTCCTCTACGTTGCGTCAACGCTTCCGCAGTCGGTCTGCGTGGGTACGTAGACAACACTCTCCCCTCTCATTGCTATGCATCACATGATCTTGCGTGTGTGTAGGAATTTTTTTGAAATTACTACGAAACCCAACACCCCGATCCTTTATAAAGAGCGGGAGGGGGGATGGCGTCCCACATTCTTTCATCTTCTTCTTCCTTCAGCTTCTGCTCCTCCCTTCCATCCATCATGGAGAGAGGGAATCCCGGTCCTTCAACAGTGGTGGCGAGGGTCGCCGCTTGACAACGCGTCCCTCCTTCTCCTGCGCCTACGGTGGCAGAGCCAGCCGCGAGGGGAAGGGGGAGGGGCGAGGCCGTGGGCGAGGCTAGGGCGCTCGGGGAAGAGGAGGACAGGGTGGCGCGCCGGCCTCACCTCCGCAGCAGCTCCTCCTCCAATGGAGGGCCATGTTGGGGATGACCCTTGTGAGTTCTTCGTCAGGCTGCGCCAGCCGCCGCGTCGTCGCCTTCGTCTCCCGACTCCATTTGCGCGGGAGATGGAGCTAGATCCGCCGGAGTCGTTGCGGCTGCACATGAGGGGCTGCGGGATCAGTGGCACGCGGGTCCGCGTCGACTTCCCCGCCCCTCACGTGATGTATCTTCGTCGGGGATGGAAGACGTTTGCTCATATCCACCGCTTGACGGGGGGGCTCACTCTCCATTTTAAGCTGATGGAGGGTGGCCTTCTCTCCGTCAAGGTCTTCAGGCTCTTTGGGACCCGTGCAAGGTCCTGCGTGGAGAGCTCTTCTGATAGTGAAGACTCCTCCTCGGGCGGGAGTGATGAGGAGGATAGCGGCAGTGACGACGAGGGTAGTAGGCGGCAGGATGACGGGTCCGACTAGGTGTCGGGTGCCACTCTGTGCGGCACCGGCGACCCCATCATCTGTGTCGCCGGCTCCCTGAACTTCTCGGGGTCGTCTCCTTGGGCGGCTGGCGTTGGGAGGCTGCGGAAGAGGAAGAGGGCGGGCGGCAAGGCCGTCAAGTCGGAGTACGCGGGCACCAATGCCTTCGACGCGTGCTGACGTACTGCCGCCTCGTCTTCGAGCTCTGCTTCCGGCACCGCCATCACCATCCAGCCTTTGGACGGCCACCAAGATGTTCTCCTGGTGTCTTCTGCCACCCGTAGCTCGCCTAGGCGCTCCTTTTGTCCTTTTCGCCTCCTTGACCTGCCTCCTGAGGAGAGGGACAAGAAAGGGATTACGGGCACCTTATCTCTTTTTAGTTTGTAAGCCTTCGGGCCTTTGTTGAATTTAAAACTTGTAATCCCATCATTCATGTTTTTCATTCCCTATGGACTGTACCTAAGTGGAATGTTTTTTTAATGAAAAAGGGATGCTTGCCTGGTCATTTGTTTGCGGGTGGAACCCACGACAAGGAGTAAATCCTTGATATCTTCAAGATAAACATTTCCTTGCCTGGCAACAGGCCTTGCCGTCTCCCCACTTTGCTCGACCTTCCTCACGCCTTTGGCGGAGGCAGGGATGAGGCGGGTTCAGGCTCCTTGTTTCATCCTTTCGCTGCCGCGACTATGACCAAACTTGGCCCCAGGGACGAGCCCTAGGGCCAAGAGTTAGGGGAGCATGGTAGCTTAGGGGAAAACGAGGTTTCACATACCTCAGTCCATAATGGAATGCATGATAATGATGAAGAACTTATCTGAAGCTGCAGTCCCCGGCAACCCTAGTTCGCCGTGGGAGAATCTTTGCTCTTGTAGCCCCTGGCAATACTGGCTTGCCGGGGGCTAGATGCTGGTCTGTTCCTCTTTTTTTTCTCCCCAAGTGGTTCGGCACAGATATCTGTGTGTCCTGTGAACCAAAGAAGACAAAAGAAAGACAAAGAGACACACACTCGACCTCTACACTAGGGGTTAGTCGCCGCTAAGCACTATCAACCCTAACCAAGGACGAGACTCGACCTAGCATGCATGCTATAACTTAGGGCGCCAGTGCTTCATTTATTTATGCTCAGGGTCTGCGCCTGGCTTTGTACAAAGGGCTACATGTGTCATCGGCAAGGCTCGTACAAAAGGTGGCTTGGCGGGGGGCCCGGCAAGCCGCGCCTCACGGGTAAAACTTTCGAAGATGCTCAATGTTCTAGGAGTTACTCACCGGAACGGCATCTTCGGTCTCCAGGCGGACTGCATCGGGCCTGCTGACTCGTCTTACCCGATAAGGGCCTTCCCACTTTGGCGTCAACTTGTTGGAATTCTTGGCCGATTGAACGCGCCGAGGAACAAGGTCACCTTCCTCAAAGCTTCGGGCATGAACCTTGCGGCTATGGTAGCGGCGCAAGGCTTGCTGGTAGCGCGCTGCTCTCACAGCCGCCCGAAGACGATCTTCCTCAAGGAGCGTTGCGTCATCCTGCCGCAATTGCTCTTGCTCAAGCTCGTCATAAGTGAGTACTCGAGGTGACCCGTATATGAGTTTCGTGGGGAGAACTGCTTCTGCCCCGTATACCAGGGGAAAGGGTGTCTGGCCGGTGGCTCGATTTGGTGTCGCTACGATTGACCAAAGAACCACTGGCAATTTATAAATCCAGTGCCTTCCACTCTTGTGCAGTCTGTCAAAGGTCTTTGTCCTCAGGCCTCGCAGTACTTCAGCATTTGCCCTCTCAGCTTGACCATTGCTTCGTGGGTGAGCAACGGAAGCGAAACAGACCTTGCTGCCGAGGTCTTGAATATATTGCATGAAAGTGTGGCTTGTGAACTGCGTGCCGTTGTCGGTGATAACCCTATTGGGTACACCAAAACGGCACAATAGTCCTTTGAAGAACTTGACGGTTGACTGTGTTGTGACCTTCCTCACTGCTTCCACTTCTGGCCACTTTGTGAACTTGTCGATTGCAATGTACAAGTACTCAAATCCCCCGACAGCGCGGGGGAAAGGGCCCAGTATGTCGAGCCCCCAGACCGAGAAAGGCCAGGAGAGAGGAATGGTTTGAAGGGCTTGAGCTGGCTGATGAAGCTTCTTTGAATGGAACTAACACGCTTCACACCTGGTGACTAGTGTCGTCGCATCCTGGAGGGCGGTGGGCCAGAAGAAGCCTTGTCGAAATGCTTTGCTGGCAAGGGCCCTTGACTCGATGTGGGATCCACATATGCCTCCATGTATCTCCGCCAACAGCCCCAGTCCTTCCTCTCGAGGGATACACTTCAATTTCACGCCGATCGGCCTCTTTCTGTACAGGACGTCATCGACGAACTGGTACATAGTAGAGCGACGGGCTAGTTTTTCCGCTTCTTCCTGTTTGGAGGAATTGGACGGTATGCTGTGCCCACGCTGGAGCCTGGGGCTCGACGGCGAGGACTAAAGGCATTTCCTCCGCTATCGGAGCGGCTGTCTCCATGGCAAGAGCTTGATGCTCTGTCGGAGCCAGCCGTCCCGTGGCAGGCTCAGTGTCTCCGGCAACATCCTTGCCGGCGGCTTCAGGGAGCTCGGCGGGAAAGTACTTGCCGGGCCCTGATTTTCTCCTCTTGTTCTGCTCTGCTGATGGATCAACGGATGGCTGAGTTAGCTGAAGGACAAAGGTACCTGGTTCCACAGGTAGCTTGAGGGCAGCGCGTTTTGACAGGTAATCGACGATATCAGTCTCCGCTCGAGGAACGTATTCTGCCTGCATACCATCAAAATGCTCTTCCAGATTTCTCACTTCATCGGCGTAGGCCTTCATCAACGGGCTCTTGTAATCCTTGTTGACTTGCTTGACGACAAGTTGCGAGTCGCCTCTAACGACGAGTTTCTTGATTCCGAGGTCCGCCGCGATCCTAAGACCGGCAAGCATCCCTTCGTACTCAGCCGTATTGTTTGTTGACACCTCCCTGGGGAAGTGCATCTGGATCACGTACTTGAGGTGCTCTCCAGTGGGCGGGACAAGCAGTACACCAGCCCCGGCGCCCTGTAAGGAGAAAGCTCCATCAAAGTACATGATCCAATCGCAACTTGCCTCCTTGCCGGGGAGAGTAGTCTCTTGGGTTTCTTCGTCAGGCGTCACGGTCCATTCTGCAACGAACTTCGCCAGGACTCGGCTTTGAATCGTCGAGGTACTCTCAAACTTGAGGCCAAAGCTGGACAGTTCCAGTGCCCACTCTACGATCCTTCCCGTTGCGTCTGGATTGTGCAATATCCGTCGCAGAGGGAGGCGAGTGACGACAGTGATTTCGTGCGCCTGGAAGTAGTGACGCAGCTTCCTCGAGGCCATAAGAAGGCCGAAGAGCAGTTTCTGCACACCGGAGTACCTCGATCTAGCCCCTGCAGGAGGGAACTAACAAAGTAGACCGGGTGCTGCATCATTTTCTTCTTCGGCGGCACTTCAATTGGCTGCATCGTCTCGGCATCGGTGGCATCAGGCTCTGTCGCTGCTATTACCTCATCATCAATTTCTCTCTGCGCCACTAGTGCGGCGCTGACCACCTGGTTCATTGCCACCAGGTACAGCAGCAATAGTTCTTGTGGCCTAGGCGCAACTAGTATTGGCGCGGAGGAGAGGTACCTCTTCATATCTTGCAATGCTGCTTCGGCTTCTGGCGTCCACTCCATCGGGCCCGCCTTTTTCAAAATTTTGAAAAAGGGAAGGGCGCGCTCGGCGGACTTGGAAATGAACCTGCTCATGGCGGCAACGCAACCAGCAAGCCGACGCACATCCTTGACTCGCTTGGGCACTTCAATTTGCTCTATAGCTTTGATCTTGTCCGGATTGGCCTCTATCCCACGGGACGTCGAAGACCCACTTCTCAGGGTTCAGCTTGAGATTGATCTTGCGTAGGTTTGCAAATGTTTCTTGTAAATCTGATATGAGGGTTGCCCTGTTCTTGGTTTTGACCACAATATCATCCATATAAGCTTCCATATTTCTATGGAGCTGGGGTTCAAAACCAATCTGGACCGCCCTTGCGAACGTTGAACTAGCACTCTTCAACCCGAAAGGCATCCGTATAAAGCAACACGTACCACATGGGGTGATGAATGTCGTTTTCTCTTCATCTTCCCTTGTCATGAAGATCTGGTGGTAGCCGGAGTAGGCATCGAGGAATGACAACAGATCACACCCAGCTGTGGAGTCAACAATCTGGTCGATGCGCGGCAATGGGAAGGGGTCTTTGGGGCAAGCCTTATTAATATCTGTGTAATCAATACACAGCCTCCACTTCCCATTTGCCTTGCGCACTACCACCGGATTGGCCAACCACGTTGGATGGAGCACTCCTCTTACCAAACCCGCTGCTTCCAGTTTCCGGATCTCCTCTATGATGAACTCTTGTCATTCCAAAGCTTGCTTTCTGACCTTCTGCTTGATGGGCCGCGCATGAGGACAGACTGCAAGGTGGTGCTCAATCACCTCCCTGGGAACGCCGGGGATGTCGGATTCTTGCCATGCAAACACATGAACATTTTCCCACAGGAAGGTGACGAGCGTGTCTTCCTATTTGTCGTCAAGGGTGGAGCTTATAGTAAAAGCTCCTCCCGTGCCGTCCTCCTTGACAGAAACCTTCTTGGTTCCCGGTGGTGTGGCCCTGGACTTCTTGTTTCTGTCAGTGGAGCTCTCTGGCACGTCCTCGATGGGAGCGCTACACTTTGAAGAGGTGCACTTGCCGGAGTGGGTGCCTGAGGTCTCACCGGTCTTCTTCTTTTGCCTTCCCGGGGCTCCAGCGGCAGAGCAAGCGCCTTAGTAGTGGCGGCTGTTGCAACTGCTTATTGGTAGAGTTGGTCAGCGCAAATTAGCGCATCCTTCTTGTCTGATGGGACGGTGATGATCGTCACAGGCCCCGGCATCTTTAGGGTGTTGTAGGCGTAATGTGACGCCGCCATGAACTTGGCCAACGCTGGGCGACCAAGGATCCCGTTGTAAGGCAAGGGGATCTTGGCAACGTCGAACACAATCCTTTCTGTCCTGTAGTTCAGATCACTCCCAAAAGTCATGGGCAACGTGACCTTTCCCTTTGGTTGACTTCTTCCCGGGTTGACCCCCTGAAACGTGCCCGTCTCTTTGAGGTCTTCATCAGGAATCTGCAATTTCTCGATTATGGCAAGCGAGATTAAGTTCAGACCGGCCCCGCCATCGACTAGCATCTTTGTCACCTTGAGGTTGCGTATTGTTGGTGAAACCAACAATGGCAAGCACTCGACTGCAGTAGTGTGATCAGGGTGATCATCAGTGTCAAAAATGATAGGTGTGCTGGACCACTTCAGCGGCCTTTGGGCATCAAACGACGGTTCCGCCGCTGTAATCTCACGCACCCACTGTTTAAGCTGGCGGTGAGAGGTATGTAGCGAGGCGCCGCCATCGACGCACATGGCCTCTGTACCTTTCTGAAATTCTTGGTCACCAGACTCATCGTCCTCTTCATGATCATCGTCTTCTGGCTTTTTGTCACGGCCCCGGGCGGGCCTCTCCTGCTGTTTATCTTTGCCGCGACGGCCCGCCTGGCCGTCACGCTTCTTGCCGGACCCCTCAGCACTGTCTTGGCCTTTCTCCTTGTCCCTCCTCTCATATTCAGCCCTCTGCTTCTCAGCAAGGAGCTCAACCTGTCGGCAGTTCTGGAGATCATGGCCTTTCGTGTGATGGATCTTGCAGTATTGCTTGTCGGAGTTTCCTGGCTTCTCGGCAGCCGCCAAGGCCCGGCAGGCGACACATCCGGCAATTTCCTTGCCGGGGTCATCTGCCTTGGTTTTCTTGTCGGAGCCGACTTCGTCAGATCCCTCGACGGCAAGCACAGCTTTACCTTTGTGCTTCCTGTTGCGGCGCCGGCCTTTCTTTGCCGGGGCGACAGTATCCTCATCTGAGGGGTCGGTTTCCACGCTGGCATCTTCGCCCTGGTACTTCCTTCCCTCTTCAGCTCGGGCACATCTGTCAGCAAGAACATAGAGTTCTGCCACATCTTTCACCTTGTTCATTGCCAGTTCTTCGCGCATCTTGCGGTTACGCACGTTCTGATGGAACGCGCTGATGATGGCGGCAGGGTGAACATCAGGGATATTGTATTGTACCCGGCTGAACCTCTGTATATACTTGCGCAGACTCTCGCCTCCCTTCTGGGGAATGACATGCAGGTCGCTTGCTTGGCCATGGGCTTGGTGACCTCCAGTAAAGGCGCCCACAAACTCATGGCACAAATCCGACCAGGAGGAAATAGAGTCTACCGGCAAGTGCATCAACCACGACATGGCGTTGGGTTTAAGAACCAATGGAAAGTAATTCGCAAGCACCTTATCGTCGCGGGCTCCGGTGGCTTGCATCGCGATGGTGTAGATGCTGAGGAACTTAGACGGGTGAGTCTTGCCATTGTACTTTTCGCCAACGTCAGGTTTGAAGGTGCGGTGAGTGGGCCACTGGAACTGCCGCAGCTCACGGGTAAAAGCCGGACAGCCTACCTCGTAAGGTAGGCCTCCAGGGCTCTCCGGGGCCGGGTGGTTCACAGCAGGCCCTGCTCACCTGTCTGACTGGTGGCGTGCTACGTGCCGGCGCTCGGTAGTGGTTCGAGCGTCTTCATAGGCTCGTTCCCGAAGAACTTGGCGCTGGTCACAGTGGGTCCACGGGTCAGACGATGCTATGGAGATGTCGTCGCCCGCGACGTCGCGACGAGCCGACGTCCGCGGTACCGGATGGGGAAGAGGTGAATGCACCATGGTCGCGGCGCCGCCGGCTTTTCCGCCACTGGTCCGTGGGACTCCATCGGAGCATCGACCCGGGGGCCCCACCAGACTTGGTTCGTCTTTGTTGGCCACCGCAACAAGGCTTTGGATAGTGGCTCTCCATTCGTCGAGTTTCCCCGTAGTGGGAGGAAAGTCGAGGAGCAACTGCGCGCGTGCCAGGGCCTCTACTGGCGTCAGTGGCGGCGAAACCTGCACGGATCGCGACGCGCTTCGACTTCTGACCATGTCAGAAGGAGCTCTATCACGACCCCGCGGTCGCATGCCATTTTCACCAGCACCTCGACGAGTGGGCAGGTCTTCTACGTCCCGGGAGTGGCGCTCGAGGCTCTTCCCGCGGCGACACCCGGGGATCTTCGGCGTGATTACGCCGTTCGTCGCGCGCTTCCTAGGAGGAGCGCGCTGTTGGCGTCGGCATGGGAGTCTTGGAGGCCCTTGCATCCCCTTCGGGCGGGGCGGCGATGACCTTGGAAGGCCCCGCTCCACCCGCGAAGGGCTTGGCTCCGCCTTTGGATTTGGCAACGTGTGGCCCGTTACCAGGCGCACAAACATCGCCGCCTCCCAAACTCCGGCTGCTGGGATGGTGTTCGT
The DNA here is from genome assembly GCF_003073215.2 of Triticum urartu. Lineage (NCBI taxonomy): Eukaryota > Viridiplantae > Streptophyta > Magnoliopsida > Poales > Poaceae > Triticum > Triticum urartu. The sequence goes on from NC_053027.1 coordinate 429,576,312, forward strand.
GTTCGCGAGCAGCGCCCCGGGTCCTTTCTGCGACCGGTCCGCTGCTCGCCCGCGTCGGGACGGGCTGTCCGGCTTCCGACTGGGCAACTGCCATCGTCGTCTTCTTCTTGGGCGCCATGATGATGAAGAAGCGCCGAACTAACTGCTAAAGCCGATTCTCACAACTGCGTTCCCCTACCTGGCGCGCCAAAGATGTCGGTGGGAACGACACCTATGGGATCACTAGAATCCCTACTGTGGTTAGCGGGGCGCGGGGTCGTGAGAAGAGCGGATCAAACAGATAGCACACGGTTCGTTTATCCAGGTTCGGGCCGCGAGGATGCGTAAAACCCTAGTCCTGCTTTGGTGGATTGTATATCTGTGTTCTTGAACTAGCTATGGGGCGTGAGGAGCTCCAAAAAGCCGAATCCTTCCTCTGGTCGCCTCGGGCCTCCTTTTATAGAAAAAAGGGGTTGCCACAGTGGCACACAGGAGGTGGAAAGGGTACAGTGATGCGAGGTTATCCCTCGCATTACATGACAAGGCGCATTTAATGCGTCTTGCTTAGGTGTCCTTGCTTTATCGGGGACGGGGGAGAAATCTGTCTCGTCCGTCGCCGCTCTTTCTTATGTCGACACGCGCCCTGGCCAGCGACGCCTGCGATGCCATGTAGGTAGGCAGGCAGCTGAGGTGGCGCAGTGGTGGGTCTTCACTAAGATCTGCATGCCGCCACGCGGGTGCCTGCCTAGCTGGTTGGGTCGGCAGCTGCATGCATGCGGTGGTGGAGGTTTAGTCGGCGTGGGCCTGATGGTGGCCCTGCGGGTGTCCTCTGCAAGGGCCTTGCCGGGGCCCCGGCAAGGGTCTTGCCGAGGCGCCTGTTGTCATCCCCGGCAAGGCGCTTGCCGGGGGCCTTGTGGTCTTCCTCGGCTGGGATCCCGCCAAGGGTTGTCGTCTCCTTAGTGCGTATCTGATCTTGAATGTCTTCACAAAGATGTGCATGCCACCATGGGGATGTCTCCCGAATCCTTGCCCTTTGAGGGCAGTGGACTCAAGGGTGATTTGCTCCGTAGGCGCGGGACGAGTCACCGTGGCAAGGGTCTTGCCGGGGCTGCTAGAACTGTCTCCCGGCAAGGATCTTGCCGGGGGAGTCCGCTTCGTCCCCTTTGCTCTTCGTGGTCTTGGCCTTGGCGTCGTTCTAGTTCTCTTGAGCTTCGGTCTTACCCTGTCTCACCTCCCTTGCCTTCCTTGGTGTGGTGTTATCCGCGGCTCAGACTGCCTGTGCACAGTTATAGGGGTACAAAAAGTGTACCCCTCTTTTTGTACACCGACACTCCCGATCAACAGGACTCGTGTTTCGACCGTAGGAGGTCTGTTTCCTCCGTTTTGCGGTATGCCACACCCCTCCCGATCAATAGGACCCCCGTTTCGACCGTAGGAGGTCCGTTTCCTCCATTGTGTGGTACGCCAGGCCTCGTTTCCATCGCCTCTTCCGTCCAAGCCCTCCCGATGAACACGACCACGCATTCCATTCTGACCCAGCCGCGTTGCCTCCTGATGAACACGGCGCATTCCGTTGCCTCCATATGAACACGACGACGACACTGTTTCTCCGTTCTGACCCAGCCATGTACACGAGCCCTCGCCGTACGTATGCGCGAGTAGGCGTTCGAGACCCCGTCCATATGTACACATACGTGGCCGTATTTTCTTTCTTGCACCCTGGCCGCTGTACGTACGTGTACATGCTACATGCGTGCCTCTACTACGACACGTGCGCGCCTCTACATCCACCAGTATATATGTACGTACACGTTCGCGACCAGAATGACAATGCTATGTACGCTTCGACTAGGTGGGTCCCGACTGTCAGGCACTTCCTTGCGTGCGAAGGTGTAGCTGGTGGGTCCCAACAGTCAGGGGGGAAACGTTTTTTTTCGTGAAATACAGTGGCCTGTCCGGTGGGTCCCTGCTGTTAGGTGGAGGAATCATTATTTTCCGCGTAATAAGGAGGCACTTCCTTGCTGCCGCCGTGGACCCAGCTGTCAGCCTCTCCACGTACAGTCCACGTCCGATGGAAGTCATTCCTTGACCATGTTGACCATGCCGCGCCGAGAGCACCAGGGCGGTGGACGACGGAGAGGCCTAGGAAGGGGACAACGGGGAGCCGGGGAAGACGCGGCAGTGGAAGCCCGCGCGCGCGGAGAGGAGTACGAGGGTTCACTGGTTCGGCTGCGGTGTGAGGCTGCCGTCGCCGCAGGGCCTGGCCAGCGGTGGGAATAGTAGGGGGCGGTGAGGCCTCCGCGGCAGCACAGCCGTCCATGGGAGGCAGGAGCATGCGGCACGACCAGCGCTGCTTTAGGCGGGTGGAGCAAGAAGACCAGAGGTTGAAGAAGAACTACAGCTGTTGGATGCACATCGTATGGTCAATGGAGCTAGAATCGTTCATATTGATTAAGTTGACAAAGCCCTTCATCCCCGTCAACTTAGTAGGCCCACAAGTCAGCCTCCCACCAAGGTGGGTCCCAGCTAGCCGGTGGAGTATTCATTTTTTGTGCGTAATAAGGAGGCACTTCCGGTGGGTCCGAGCTGACAGCGGCGAGGGGACGTTTTTTTTGCAAAATACGGTGGCCCGTCTGGTGGGTCCCAACAGTTAGGGGGAAACGGTTTTTTTCGCAAAATACTGGTGGCCCGTCCAGTGGGTCCCTGATGTCAGGTGGAGGAATAATTATTTTGCACATAATAAGGAGGTACTTCCTTGCTGCGGCCGTGGACCCAGCTGTCAGCCTCTCCACATACAGTCCATGTCCGATGGAAGTCGTTCCTTGACCACATTGACCACGCCGCACCAAGCGCACTAGGGCGGTGGACGACGGCGAGGCCTAGGAAGGGGACGAAGCGGAGCCGGGGAAGACGCGACAGTGGATGCCCACGCGTAGAGGAGTACGAGGGCACTGGTTCGCTGCGGTGTGAGGCTGCCGTCGCCGCAGAGTAACAGGCGGTGTGGGTGAGTAGAGGGATGGCCTGGCCAGTGGTGGGAGTAGTAGGGGGCATTGAGGCCTCCGCCGCATCACAGCCTGCCACGGGAGGCAGGACCACGAGGCACGATCGACGCTGGTTTGGGCGGCTGGAGCAAGAAGACCAGAGGTTGAAGAAGCACTACGGCCGTTGGATGGGTATGGTCACTAGAGCTAGAATCGTGCATTATTGACTAAGTTGACAAAGCCCTCCATCCCCGTCAACTCAGTAGGCCCACAAGTCAGCCTGCCACTATACTGGGTCCCAACTAACAGGGGGAGTATTCATTTTTTTGTGCGTAATAAGGAAGCACTTCCTTGCGTGCGAAGATATAGCTGGTGGGTCCGAGCTGTCAGCGGCAGTAACGTTTTTTCGTGAAATACAGAGGCCCTTTTGGTGGGTCCCTGATGTCAGGTGGAGGAATCACTATTTTGCGCGTAATAAGGAGGCATTTCCTTGTGTGCGGCCGTGGACCCAACTGTCGGCCTCTCCACGTACAGTCCACTTCAGATGCATGTCGGTCGTTGACCACGTTGACCAGGCCGCGCTGAGAGCACCAGGGCAGTGGACGACGGCGAGGCCTAGGAAGGGAACGACACGGAGGCAGGGAAGACTCGGCAGTTGTTTCCCACATGAAGGGGAGTACAACTGTACGAGGGTTTACTGGTTCGTCTGCCGTCGCCGGAGAATAACAGCAGGTGTGGGTGAGTAGAGGGATGGCTAGGCCAGCGATGGGAGTATGGTGGGGCGGTGAGGCCTGCGCGGCAGTAGAGCCGGCTGCGGGGAGGAGGGAGCAGGCAGTGCCGCCGGTGCCTGTTTGAGCGGCTGGAGCAGGAAGAGCAGAGATTGAAGAAGCACGACAGCCGTTGGATGGACATCCAACAGTCAGTGCTTGTGCGTCAACCTTTTTTTAGGAAAGCATCAAATCTGTGGAAAACAGCATACATCCCATCTGCCATTATTACTAATAATTTTCAGCTCATTTGCTAATTCTTAAGGTTTTTTTGGAGCCCATATTCTTTTTGTTAGCATTACAGCCCAAATTGTGGCCACGGTTAAAAAATCATACGAAATTTTGCATATTTCGGTGTGGTCCGAACTTTTTTTAATCCTGAAATTTCGACTCACATTCAAACTGATTTAAAAAATAAATGTATATCAATATAAAATCCAACAAATTCTCCACCCATAAAAATTAATGTAATTTAAAATCTTGAAATGAAAAAAAAGATATTTGAAACTAATTGTCGGTTTGATGTGTTTTAAAAATGTACAACCCATTTCTCATTACTGATGGGCCATTTTCTTGGCCAGCCGAATGAAAGCTCTCCTCGTCTTGAAAGATTTGCAGCCCAACAGGCCTGACAAAGCGACTTACTTGGCAAATCACAAAAAAACTGGGCTGTGGCTGTGGACCCAGCTGTCAGCCTCTCCGCGTACAGTACCCTTCTGATGGAAGTTGTTCCTTGACCATGTTGACCAAGCCGCACGGAGAGCTCCACGGCGGTGGACGACGGTGAGGCCTAGGAAGGGGACGACGCGGAGCCGGGGAAGACGCGGTAGTGGAAGCCCGCGCAGAGAGGAGTACGAGGGTTCACTGGTTTGGCTGCGGTGTGAGGCTGCTGTTTGTCACAGGGCCTGGCCAGCGGTGGGAATAGTAGGGGGCGGTGAGGCCTCCGCGGCAGCACAGCCGGCCACGGGAGGCAGGAGCATGCGGCACAACCGGCACTGCTTTGGGCGGCTGGAGCAAAAAAACCAGAGGTTGAAGAAGCACTACGCCCGTTGGATGGACATCGTACAGTCACTGGAACTAGAATCGTTCATATTGACTAAGTTGACAAAGCCCTCCGTCCCCGTCAACTTTGTTGGCCCACAAGTCATCCTCCCACTATGGTGGGTCCCAGCTAGTAGGGGGGTATTCATATTTTGTGCGTAATAAGGAGGCACTTCCTTGCGTGCGAAGATATAGCTGGTGGGTCCGACTTGTCAGCAGGGGGAACGTTTTTTTCGTGAAATACAGAGGCCCTTCCGGTGGGTCCCAGCTGTCAGGTCCTCGCAAAAAAGGGAAAGAAAATCAAAGACTTGGGAAGGCGTACAGAACAAGCTAGTGTACCAGTAAAGAGACATTGCCGAGTTTTAGAAAAAAGAAAGACGTGCTCCTGTAGCTGGTTCGAATCCAAACCTAGACTATGACTATATATGGTGCTATGCTACTCTGCAAGTAATTAAACTGACATATCCAACGTTCTCTTCTCCTCTTCTCTACTTACTCCGCCTAGCATCAGAAGCTCTGGCCGCAGCAACCATGTCCGCTGGCTGCTCGTCCACCTGCTCTTCAGCAGGCAACAACCAGATATGCGCCAAGTCGCAACCCGTACCATCGCCTGTGGGTCTCATCACACCCTCGCTGGCACACGCACCGCAGCCGATTGCTCATCGCAACCCATTGACGTTGGTGTGGTGCCACTACTGCAAATCACGCAGAGTCATCCGTCGCGTTTCAACCACAATCCGCAACCCTGGCCGAGTCTTCTACTAATGCCCGAATCATGGGGTAATAATATGTTTAAGTGTTGTTCTGCTGCTTTTAGTTGCTGATTTTTTTAATAGTTTGGTTGATGATCTACCAATTTGATTCATGCAGAGAAGGGAAGATTCGTGTGATTTGTATTTCTGGGAAGTTGCTGATGTGGGGGAATGCAACTACGTTGATTATTTGGTTAGCCGAGGAATCCCAATACCAGCAGGTTGGGGTGTTGGACAAGTAACTGAAGGAACGACAGAAGAGGAAGATGCAGAGCAGAAGGTTAAAGATGCAGTTCCTCTGATCATGGCCAAGCAACAGCTGCTGAATGGCCTTGACAGTAATGAGGAGATGAAAGAGCTTGTGAAGATAATGGGCAAAATCGACGTGCTCTGTAGGATGATTGTCTCTTTATTTGCAGTGTATGTAGCACTCGTGATGTATTCAGTGGCTACGACATGAGCACTTTGCTGAAACTAGTAATGAATGAAACCTGTGTAGCAGGCTGGGCGTAGTGTTTTGAACATCTAATGATTTCTATTAACGGAAATCAGGGGGTATCCCCTTTTGCTCATATAAATAAATAAATAGCAGAGGCCCTGTTGGGTCAGCTTTGTTCTCATTCGAAGACGTCGAGCAAATTGCAGGCCAACAGCAAACTATGTCATCAAATTCAAGTTTCACAGCCAAATATGAGTACAACTAAACAACAATGTCATCATGTTTTAGTTGTCATACAATCACCAAACACAAATCAGCATACATAACAAGTGATGTTCTCACAGCAAAATACTAAACAACATGTTCATTAGGTTTCAGTTGTCATAGCAAACACAATTTCACATAGTAGATAAAAAAACGTCTTCTGACAGGCAAATACGACAAAAGCAATGTAATCATCATCCGCAGCAGCAACGTCAACATCTTTGCCATGTGTATCAGTCTGAATCGTAATTCCCCACAGTGTCATCTTCTTCTTCGTCCTCAACGTCCTCGAACGTTGGCTTCTTCTTGATCAACTGTTGTATGTCCATAGCACGACAGGCAATCTTTTCGTCGGCGTCATTGATGTGATGGTTCTCAAAAATATTAGGAACATATGTGTTATCTTGTACATCAGGAGCAGTGTAAGCATCATCTTTTTGCGCAACTTCATTAAACGAATTCCTCTGCTCAAACCTTTGCAATACTCTCCAGTCATCGCTACGTGCAAATGTGTCTTCCAAGAAAAATATCTGTGTTGCTTGATTTGCCAAAATAAAAGGCTCGTTGGTCTGGTACGCCGCCTTGACATTGATGGATTTGAAATAATCATCAGCTCTGGGTTTTGCGATCCTGGAAAACAGGTTATACCAATGACAGCACAACAGAACCACACACCGATGATCCTCGAAACTGGAGATATACTGCAACTGAACAATGTCTGTTATGTTAGCATACATTTCAGTTGTCTCTTTGTCATACGTATCCATGCTCATGATGGCACTGTTTTGTGTCTTCCTACCTTCGTCTCGTGCAAGGGTGTTGTAGCGCACATCTCCAACAACGCAAGATTCATAATGTCTTACCCGAGTATCAGGACCCATTGCTAGTGAGTAAAGGGCATCATCAACTGCCTGCCCATCCTCCCGCATCTTCTTAACCTATGGTTAGAAAATAGACAAGCTGATCATCTTATGTACTCAATATATTAAAAAAACTGACAGTGCACTTCAAAAGCTTACATGGTTCTTGAACCATTTTGCAAATCCTGCCATAACCAGTTTGTCAATGTTTCTTGGATTTTGTGGCAGTAACTCCTCTTTGTAGATGCTGCACAACATAGTGATCGCGTCAAACATCTAAATATATAAGAATGTGCTGCAAGTTTGGTAGATTACGATGTATAAGCTGCAGTACTGCACTTACTTGAAATAAGGTAGTATCTCAGGACAGTTATTCAACACATACCAAACCATTTTGTCCAAATCTTTAGGTTTGTCCTCTTGTCGACTCTTCCCTATAACTCAAACAAAATAATCAAAAACATTGAGCCCGGGATTGTCTTCACCCACCTCTTTGCTAAGCTGATCAGCTGTTTCAATGTATTTTGAGCAGAATGTCAACGCTTCTGTAGCAATGTAGGCCTCTGCAATGGAACCCTCGGGTCTAGCTCTGTTCCTAACATAGCCCTTGAAAGTGCCTAGCCGCCTTTCAATAGGGTACATCCAGCCATACTATACTGGACCTCTAAGTAGTGCCTCATCAGGTAGATGAACAGCCAAATGCACCATCACATCAAAGAAGGCTGGAGGATATATCTTCTCAAGGTCGCATAGGATAGTTGTTATCTTGTCTCTAAGACGCTCCAAAGCATCTATCCTGATATTCCTATTGTAGAGTTCCCTGAAGAATTGTCCCAACTCTGCAAATGCTCTGTATAAGTTAGGGCGGCCCAATGCTCTAAGGATAACAGGTAAAACCCTTTGAAGTAGGATGTGGCAGTCATGAGTTTTCAACCCTTGTACCTTGTTTCCATCTGCACTGACTCTCCTTTCAGGGTTGGAAGCAAATCCATGTGGGAATCTCACATGTGACAGAACCTCGTAGAATTCTTTTCTTTTTACCTTGTCCAAGACGTACACAGCTGGTGCCATATCCCGTTGTTTACCTTCATCTTGCACCTGCAAATCCTGTCTGATACCCAGGTGTGTCAAATCAATCCTAGATTTTAAGGTATCTTTCGTCTTGCCTTCAATATTAAGAAGTGTGTCGATAATGCTGTCGCATATATTTTTCTCGATGTGCATCACATCAAGATTATGCCGCAGATCCAAATCTTTCCAATACTCCAAGTCCCACAAAGTGGACCTGCGGGTAAACAATAATCTCTCTTCTGCCCTGCCACGCTTCCTTTTCCCGCTACCATTATCAGGATGGTTTCCTGGTGTAATATGACTGACCTTCTCTAATTCCACTTGCAACTCATCGGCGGTGAGCCTCTTTGGCGCATCACGGTTTTCATGCTTTGCATTGAACACATGTCTTCGGTATTTTCTAGGAAGCGGCTTGTCCTTGGCAAGGAAACGGCGGTGTCCAATGTAACAGATCTTGCTAAGTATTGCGTATGACAGCGGATTCCTGTCACAGCAAACACATGCATTGTAACCATGTGTCGTTCGCCCTGACATAGTGCCCAAAGCCGGATAATCATGGATGCACCAAATTATAACAGCACGCAGAAAGAAATCAGCTGGTGGGCTGCTATATAGGTGTCGAGTGAGAACACCCTTCCATAGCTGTTGAAGTTCCTCCACAAGAGGCTCCATGAACAAATCAAAATCCTTTCCAGGACTTTTTGGACCTGGGATGAGCAAGGCCATCATGTAGTTTGATTCTTTGGTGCAGACATTTGGAGGCATGTTGTAAGGGATAACAATCACTGGCCACATGCTATATGTGGCGCTCTGGTGGCCAAATGGGTTAAATCCATCTGAAGCTAAGCCAAGTCTAATGTTTCTCGGGTCAGCAGCAAACTCTTTGTGTTTATCATTGAAGCTTTTCCACTCACTACCATGAGATGGATGGCTCATTACATTATGATCTCTGTACTCCTGGTTCCTAGAGTGCCACAGTACATCCTCTCTTGTTTCAGCATCATGAAACAACCTCTGCAATCTTGGTGTAATTGGAAAATGTCTCAGAACATTATGAGGAATCCTCTTCACAGCATCGCCATCTTTCCATCTTGATGATTTGCATTTCGGGCATTCACTTAAGTTGGCATAATCCTTCTGGAACAAAACACAATTATTCTTACAAACATGGATCATATCATATCCAATTCCAACTGCACGAAGGAAATTCTTCATTTTACTATAGGTGTGTGGCAGCTCAAACGCATCTGGGAAAGATTCGTGGAAAGCAGCCAACATCGCATCGAATGATTTGTTGGTCATCCGCTCAGATGTCTTCACCCGAAGAAAGGTGACCATAGCTGAGAATACTGACAGCTTATTTCCTGGGGTGACAGCAACGTTGCATTGTTCCAACATGTGGGCCCACCATTTTTCTTCTGCAGGTGAAAGTTCACGGAATGCACGAGCATTTCATAGCATTGTTTCAATGTTGGTCAAACTCACTGGCTCCGCCGCCACCACCTCCTCCTCCTCTTCCACCTGAGCATCACGCAGATCAAGATGGTGATCTGCTGCTTCCACGTAGTCAATAACATTGATGTTCACAGCTTCACCATGATGAACCCACCTAGTATATGTGACCGACATCCCATACAAGTGTAGATGATTTTGCACAGTTGACTAGGGTCTTGTAACTGAATTCATACAACTGCTACACGGGCAGAGCACATCTGATTTCGGACCACCGTTCTCAGCTCTGATAAAGTTCATGAAGTTTTCAACCCCCTCGACATATGCAGCGGAGAATCTTCGAGTAGAAGTTATCCAAGTCCTGTCCATCTGTTAGACATACAAATTAGTTCTTCTACTAGATATTACAGGAAAAACATATATGCTTTTTTATGAAGTCCAAAAAAAAATACCTAGGTCGATGTCTAAAGCTATGGCAAGATATTTGGACGAGCAGATCTAAGTAACGAAATATATGTAAAGCTAATTCAGCAAACAGATTTGAGTGCCAAATTATGGCAGGCTGTTTCAGCAGTCAATGAGGCCGAGCACACATCCATCGAACTATCGAAGGCCATCGCAGCAACAAAGATCGAGTATAAAACGGTGTAGAGCTATTTCACCTAACAGATTGGCTACTAGACCATGGCAATCTACGTCACAATAAGTATATGGCGGGATATTTTAGCAACTAATCGGCCTTGGCATGCCATCTCAACTAAGCAGATTGAGTGCAGAACAGGGCAAGGAAGCTTCTTAAGCAGAGCATATTGACAGTAAACTACTTCGGCAAACAGTGAGATTAACAGCGTCTATCAGCTAACATTCAGCGCTACACCATGAACGGGGCCTCAGTCTAGAATGCGCGTACCGTGGGAGAAGCTGACCGCCGTGCGTCTCCACATGAACATCGCCAGCGGTGGCGGCGCTGACCGCCGTGCGCCTCCACAAGAACGTAGCCAGAGGTGGCGGCACGGCTAGAGGACGGCAGTCTACGAGAGCGTACTGTGGGAGCGAGAGGATCGCCGAACCGCGACGCCGACGTATTGGCGCGGTGGGGAGGGCGGCTTTGGCGGAGCGAATGGAGTGGAGGGGGACAGTGGGGAGGGGGGTTTGGGGAATATTATTGGCTAGTTGGCCGAAGGGCGGTTGAATCGGATTTGGGGGGAATTTTTGGGTGTGGGAGGAGGGGAGGATTTGGCGCATGGTCGGTTTCTCCAAGTGCAGTCCCACGTGTCAGTGAAGAGGCAAGCCGAAGCGCGTTCCGTTTGCGTGAGCCGTGTGCAGGACCGAACGTGTGTGGAGTGCAATGCGACCGCGACAGGAGTGTTGTGAGTGTACCGCATTTTTTCCTTTTAAACTAGGTGCTTCGCCCCCACAAAAAAAATCTGTTGCTTCGCGCGATCCATCGATACTACCACTAGTAATCCGGTAATCCCGACTTAAACGGCGCGGCCGGGTATTTTCCCGTGCGATATGCTGGGAGGTTGGCTAAGTTGGGTTTTGTAGGACGAGTAATGCTACACCTACGTAATCCCAGTTACGTAATTAACGTAATGTGAAACATGTGAGCTGTTGATTGTAGATTGGGGGGAGGGAGGGGCCCACCACCATGAAAATCAGGGGAGGAGAGAGAGAGAGGCAATTTACGTTAACCCTTTCGTAGGTTCCCGTAGATGTAGAAAGATGTGTCCGGTCCTGCAATATAGGCCGTCCGATCTATATCTAACGGATAGGAAGGAAACTATGACAATTTACCCGCACTCCTCTCCACATTTGCAGATAAGGCTTTCCCTCGTTCATCCTTTTCTCCCACAAGATCTTGATCTTCCGTGCAACGCACGGGCATCTTGCTAGTACTCCTACAATATGTATATTATTGTGAAAGTTCATATACACTGGCCGATATTAATGCAAACATGACAGATTTTCATTATATTTCAAACTTTTATAGGACAAAAAAATAAAAGAAACCCGACGCTAAACCTATTCTACGGCGGCGACCGACGTCCTCCATCTGTGATCTCCATGTACGGGGCGGGGTTCAAGACCCGTGAAGTGAAGGTGCGGTCTCCGATGAGGAAAAGTAGAACACACGAGACGGACCGGCCAGTTGGCACACCCTGCCCTGCCGCCTCCCATGCCCTACTCATCCTCGAAGGAGTCCCCGACCTCAGCGGTGCCGGACGATGGACGGCGGCAAGTAGGACGCGTGGCTGACGGTGCTCCCGTCGTCGGCCACCAGCATGGCCACCGCTTGTGCGGCGACTTCAGTGAGGGCGGCGACCTCGAGCTCCATCCCCGAAGACAAGCTCTCCCGCAAAGCGTTCGCGCTTGCGATCATGGCGGATGTGGTTCCAGGTAGGAGGACGATGCGCTATGGTGTGGAGGTTAGCTGGGCGTTGCCGCTTTAAGTAGCGCATTCCGGTGAGGCCAAGCGTCCGGGTGCGTCATTAAGTCGCCGGAGTTGTTCCTCGGGCACCGAGCCTCTTAATGACGACATACGAATGGACGGCATGAATGCGGGCAGCTGGCGCCGGTTGGGAACGCACCACGCGACGGCGCGAGGGACGAGGGTTTTGGTGTGCCAGGGTAGTCAGCTGCGGTCGTGGCAACGTTGGAGATGCCCTTTGCTCACATGCGATCCCTGCAAGTCATTGAAAAAGCAAGACGACCCGGCATGGTCTCAGGTCCAGAGGATGCAGTTGGCCGCGCTACACCACTCCGCGGACGCGTCGCGGCGCCCCGTGCATCCTCGAGGAGCCGGGTGTTGGGGTGTGTTTGGATTGTGGCCAAAGTGCACCTTGCCAAAATTTTGGTCATGACCAAAAGATTGGTGTTTGTTTGGATGGTTGCCATTTTTTTGGCATGCCAATGAACTCTAGCCAACTCTAGTTCATTTTTCTTGCCAATGTCGGCCAAATCATGGGCAACCAATACCTCAACCAAAATTTTGGTCATGACCCAAAGATTGTTCTTTGTTTGGATGGTTGCCATTTCTTTGGCATCCCAATGAACTCTAGACACTCAAGTTCATTTTTCTTGCCAATGTCGGCAAAATCATGGGCAACCTTGGGCACAAACCAAACATACCATTGGTCGTGCCACAGCACTAACGCCACCCTCGGCAAACTAAAACCGACCATGTCTAGCGACGATATGAGCGTGTCGCTCACCGCGGTCGCCGTGTCCAGAGGCGGTGCTGGAGCTGCACCCCGTTGTTGGCCCCAACGACCCACATGAACGGTTGTCGGTGGCGAGGAGGTCGTGGGCCAGCTCCTCCATTGGACTAGTCTGCGCTACATCATCCCGACGGGTGTGCCCCACATGTCTGTTTCCCTGTTTTCCCGGCCATATTTGAGCATCAGTGCTCCGCGTTGCGCATTAGGCCTTTCACTATGTAGGCCAAGCGAGACAACTTATTGTTTATTTGAGCCGTTCAAGTATAATCATGTGGCGTTTGCTTATTTCTCATTCCTCTCCAACCCTCTTCTCCATCGATCATGTCGCCCTCCAGTCGAGTCCATCCTCCCGCATGCCTCATTTGAACATTCCACCGAGTATCATTCGCATGTACCCATCCTAGTCCTCTTTCAATAGATCTCTGGACCCCGAGATGAAATCGAGAGGGAACGAGTGGGGGCACGTGATACCTAAGGCGGATTCAAAATTTTGAATCGGTGATCATAGCATCCGCAAATCATATATAAAGGGTATTCAATTTCGTTTCGTTTTTGAACATACAATATACTCCCTCCTATCCTTTCTACTCCCTCCTTCCATCTATATTGGGCCTAATGCATTTTTCAAGACCGCCTTTGACTATTGACAAGATTAATAGTACATGACATGTATAATGCGAAAATTATATCATTGGAAGCTCCTTTCACATACGAATTTGATGGTATGCTTTATTTAAGTTGCATGTCATATATTATTGCTCTACCTTTTGGTCAAAGTTACCCTCGAAAACGCATTAGGCCCTATACAGATGGAAGGAGGGAGTAGTTTACATATAAGTTTTATGTGTAGTCAAAGTATATCTACTTTGATAAAAAAGGTATCAAAATTCAACAACGCCCAATCAATATTGTTAGATTCGTACGTACTCCTAGATTTGTACTCGAGATGGTTTCCAATTTGAATATTGACAAGATTAATAGTACATGACATGTATAATGTGAAAATTATATCATTGGAAACTCCTTTCACATACGAATTTGACCATATGCTTTGTGTAAGTTGCATGTCATATATTATTACTCTAACATTTGGTCAAAGTTAGCCTCGAAAAACGCATTAGACCCTGTATGCTTTGTGTAAGTTGCATGTCATATATTATTACTCTAACATTTGTGTAAGTTGCATGTCATATATTATTACTCTAACATTTGGTCAAAGTAGTATAGTGGAAGTGGATCCTCTGATGTAGGTATCTCTGCCTTACCCTCCCTTTCGGTCACTTACTGGTGGACCCCATGCTTGCTAGACCCCGCATGTCAGTTACTCAATGGGTTCGACCACGTCAGGGGATCCTCATCCGTAGTAATACTCCCTCTATTTTTATTTACTCCGCATAAAACGGAGGGAGTGGTGGTATAATAAATGACGCGGGCGGGGGAGGGGGAGGCACATCGGTTTGCTCTCAACTGCGGTCCCACAAGCGAGCGAAAACGCAAGACGAAGCACGTTCCATTCGGTGGGCGACGTGGAGGGTCCAGCGTGCCGGGCTGCAACGCGAACGCGACAAGAGCGATGTACAGTCAAAACTGATTGACTAGTCATCACCGGAACCACTATTCACACCAGAACCTTCGCTGCTCGGCCTACGCCAGCCACTGCCCTAAAACCATAGCAAATCTCTAGCCCATTCCCCCACCTTTTGATCCCCTAGCCCGCATCAAGAGTCCCCTAGTTCTCCGGAAAGCCATGGTGCGCTGCAATATCACTTACAACAAGATGCTGACGCCGGAGCGCCGCGCAGAAATCGCGGTGGCGGTCGGCGCCACAGACCTCCGTTCCCAAGCTCGCTTTGCGGCGGGCCAATCCCCGAGTTCTCTGGAGCCAAGCTACGAGGAGGAGGAAGCCGATCCAATGTGCATGGCGGAGGTCGCGGCGCAGAAGGCCCCCGATGGGTATGAGACGATGGACGTCGACTTCGTGCCGGTGTCTGAGTCCCGCATGGTGCAGGCGGACCAGCAGTTCAACATGGTGATACTAAAGGAGGACCGGGAGGCAGAGGCTCAACTCGACGCGGAGCGTGCGCATGCCGCTGCCATCGAGGCTCTCCTGCAAGCGGAACCAGATGTCGTGGATGTGAACCGGGCGGCAGAGGCTCAACTTGAGGAGGAGCACGCGGATGCCGCTGCCATCAAGGCCCTCCTGCAGGCGGAACCGGATGTCCTGGACTTGAACCGGGCGACAGAGGCTCGACTCGACGCAGAGCACGTGGATGCCGCTCTCATCGACGCCCTCCTGCAGGCGGAACCAGACGTCCTGGACTTGAACCGAGCGGCGGAGGCTCGACTCGACGCAGAGCGCG
Source organism: Triticum urartu (assembly GCF_003073215.2). Classification (NCBI taxonomy): domain Eukaryota; kingdom Viridiplantae; phylum Streptophyta; class Magnoliopsida; order Poales; family Poaceae; genus Triticum; species Triticum urartu. Next base: position 429,591,499 of record NC_053027.1, read on the forward strand.
CGGATGCCGCTACCATCGAGGCCCTCCTGCAGGCGGAACCGGACGTCCTCGACTTGAATCGCGCTGTGCTCTCGTCCGTGCAGAGCGCCCGCACGCTCCGCTTGAACGAGTAGCTGGAGGCCGAGGACAACCACGGTGCGAAGACACACGTCGACAGCGACGGCTGGTTCGCGCCGGCAGCCAAAGACGACGAGGCCGTCTCTTTCTGCGAGCAGTGATAGTTTTTCTTTATGTTGTTGTTTTCATGGATCTTTTGCTGTATAAAAACATATATTTGTTATGCAAGTCGCCTGACTTGGGTCATTGTACCATTTCAGGCGGTTGGATGAATATCCTACGTCTCCTAACCCTTCTTTCCTTCTTCCTCACCTCTTCTTCTTCCCCAACAGACCACCACACGGGCCGTACGGATACTCCCCAACATGCGGTTGGATAAACATACTCTATGAACGAAAATTATGTGTCAGTGATAGGATGGCTGAGTTTGGTGTGTTCACATGCGACAGCACGTGTGAGTGAGGGTGCGTTCCCTTGGTTGGGTTTGCGGCGTGCAGGACCGACGGTGTGAGGGTGCGGTGCGACCGCGGCGTGCAGGAGCGACCGTGTGAGGGTGCGGTGCGACCGCGATAGCCGTGCGCAAGTGTACCTCCTTCTAATTTTGAAAACTTTAGGCAAGCTTGGCAAAAATGTGTGGCGAAGTTTGGCAATGCAAGGCCTAGACCCAAACAGGAGAAGTACGTACTCCCTCTGTTTCTTTTTCGTACATACTAGGAGTACTAGTGTTAAGAAAGAAAGGCTGGTTTTCCTTCGCGGGATTTAATCGATACAAATCCTTGTTTCACGTGTCAATTAATGCGTATTTTCTTCTCCAAAGACCAAAGAGCTAACCATCTCACTCCTCATCACTTGATTAATGCAGCTCCATGCAAACCAACCTTCTCACTTCCGCATGCATGCATGGGATATTAATGTCCTTGGTTGCTAACCCCATCAATTTTTCCTCGATTAGTGTTAGTGGCCCTTTCCAAATTGTAATTTTGATATACTGGCCTTGAGTACAAAAAAATGGAGGTAGTAACTATATTTGACTTCCTTCCCCATTGCGGTGACGTCGACGATATTTTTTTTGTGGTGGTTTGGCCAAGTGCGTTCGATGGAGAACACCATTTGCATCCAGGAAGTCCTTTACTAGTACTATTAGGAGTAACTAATGCGATGAGATGGCTTCTCGAAGAAGATGATGGAGAAGCCGAGTCAGCGAAGAGTGAAATGATGGTTGCTTCGTCCGTGCTTTTTGTGATTTGACGCCTCACTGCTTTGTGATTTGTGATAGAAGGGACATGGGAGTAGACTCTGTGCTCTATACTGTAGTACTACATGCGTCCAAGCATGGGAGAAAGAGGAGAGACGTTGCATTTTTCTATTCCTTCAATCAATCAATCACGGAGCTTCGGTTCCATCTTTTTCGCTTTGGCAACACCGTCCACAATGGTTCCCACGATGCCAAAAGCTATTTTCACATTTGGCTACACATTGTGGATGCCCTTAACCGTACCACTTGGTTTTGCTCCTGTGTGCTATCTATACAAATCTCAATTATATTGATCTAAAAAATTATAGAATTAAGATTAGTAAAAAGGAGGTGATTTTGCCGCGCAGATGGCGAGGGAGGTTTCTTATTTGAGCAATGCTACATCCACGTAATGGTTTACGTAAAGTTACGAACTAATGTGATGTGGGACTATTTGATTGGATTAAAGGAGAGGATTAGGCCCACCCCACCTGAAAGTCAGGGGAGCATATATAGATTAGATGGAAATTATACGTAGCAGCTATGTAGCCCTTTGTAAGTCTAGGATTAGGCTTCTTATTTTCGAAGGACGTTGTCCTAGCGGTTTGCTAACATGCGGTCCCACGTGTCAGTGCTTTACCAAGCCGATCCGCGTCCCACATGAGGCAGAACAACGGCAGAAGCAACACGTGGTTAAGTTGAATAAGATGAGGGAGAAGCGGATTCAATAACGAGTGAAATGATGGTTGCTTCGTCCCTCCAACTTAACTGCGGGAAAGGTGCAGGTTTGTGATTTGACGCCTCATTGCTCATTTCTACGCCGGCGCCATGACTGGGGTGCTTCACCCCGGCTGCTCTGCACTGTATTCCGGTATGGCACGTGGACCCGTTAGCTTGATGTCCCACATGTCGGCGAAAGGGACTAGAAGATTTATGAAAGCGAGTGCTCCACTCTTACGACGGAGTAGACGACACGATGGCCCAGTGAACTGTCACTTGTACTGTATAGTACTAGTATAGTTTTGCCGTTTCGCACGATCCATCGATACAAACCCGATTAAACAGGAAAGGGCGGGATTTTTCCCACGCGGTAGATGATACTAGCCATACATTTCAAGGGCAATTTTAATGTATGCAAACTGAATAATTATAAGTAACAATATGATATCTAGTAAAACTAAAAACACATATGATTTATTGTGTTAGAGTGTAGTAGTAGTGCTGTATTGCATAGTTGTTAGATGTAACATGCGAGAACGTGTAGAGATGTAGTTTTGGAGGGCCTACAGAGAGAAAAGCGTAATACGGTCACCGAACTTCAGAATAAGCTGATTACGGTCACTATATACGTTTTGCGGTTATTATACGGTCACTTGCTCACAGCTCAGCATCGGATTGCACTCTGTTGATGGGCCAAATAGTCTGCGTGGCGCCATGTTGACTAGTTAAATTGACCATGTTCGTTGTGGGTCCCACATGTCAGTTCGCATAGGCAAAAGGTCAGATAAACACAAATTTACACAGGCGCGACAAGGCTCCAACCCGTGCAGGGAATCACCTGGTTGTGTATGTGTCTGTCAGGGCCTGATGTGTGCGCATGCACGTGTAGGTTGAGCACTTGAGCGTGAGAGTGTGTGTTGGTTGTGTGGTGTACTGGTGTGTGCATGCATGCGTGCGTGTGTGTGTGTGAGTGTTGCGTGAGTGCGCGTGAGTGTTGTGTGCGTGCGTGGCTGCATGTGTACGTGTGAGTGTTGCATGCGTGCGTGGGTGCATGTGTTTGTGTGAGTGTTGCGTGGATGCAGTTCGTGTGCATGCGTGCGTGTGTGTATAATCACCACACCAGCTCCTGTGTGTTAAAATAGACGGCTCAGCATACCAATACAAGGCCACCTTGTCCGTTGTGCCTGCTGTCATGACTTCGAACCACCGTCCAAATATTTTTTTGACGTTTGTTTTCATTCTTACTAGCAAGATGCACGTGCGTTGCACATAACATCAAGATGCATTTGTATGACTTGTTTATCTTGTGAGAGAAAAGGACGAACAAGGGAAGGCCTTATTTGCAAATGTGGAGAGGTGTGTGGGTACCTTTTTGCAAAATTGCCATAGTTTCTTTCCTATCCGTCAGATATAAATCGAACGGCATATATTGCAGGATGGCAGGCACACCATCATCACCAACTCTATTTTTATAAGAGTGTATTTTATGTATTTTATAAGAGTGTAGATGTAGAGTAGATACAAGTCGACAGGTGGGCACGATGGTAGTGAGATAATGTGATGCAACACTAGAGGTGCCACGTGGAGCGTTTAACTGGTCAACTAGTCATGTCATGAGCAAATACAGAGTTGTACGGTGAGCCCATGACTGCATAATAACCACTAAACATAAATGGTGACCGTAATGAGTGGATTCTGAAGTCCAATGTACGTGTCGTGCTTTCGCTTCAAATACAATGATCATCATTGCATATATCGCGAGAGAAAGATGAAACATGCCTGAATTTTTTGGGGGGCTTACTTTTAGAGGACCTGGAGATAATTTTGTATGCATAAGTGAAAGGGCGTACAGGGGGGGTATGCGATGGAGAGAGAGATGCTCTTCGTTTCTCTTTATTATGACTAACTTTGTATATAGTATAGAAATAAACAAATTCATAGTGCGGAATAAATATCATTGTGGGCACCATGCAATGCAAATTAGCGTTCGTACTCCTCCATATAACTTTGTAATGTTGTATATATGTAGAAACTCTAAAATATTTTTTTGGCCACACTTTATTCAAAAGGAATGTTGTATGCGAAATAAACGTGAAGAGAGGGCTTTTTAGATCAATGGGGTACGTGATGTAACATGTGTGAATGTGTAGTTGATGCATTTGGCGGGGCCTAGAGAGGTATGTGTGTGTATTACGTATTCGAGAGAGGCATGGATAGAGGGGCCGACGGGGGGGCATGGGAGAGATAGCACGAGAAATGAGAGTGGTCTAGAGAGAGAGAGATGAATATGACATCATGACAAGAGATTCCATTCCGTTGAGTGTGTATATGCAAGGGGGAGGGAATAGAGGCACCAGGAGAAATTTTCTATGTGTGTGGTGTTTGTGTTGGTATTTGTGGGTGTGAGAAGATAATGAGACGTGGGGGCAGATGGTGTGTCACCGCGTGAGGTCCGGTGGGTCGAGGTGAGGCCCTTCGTTCTGTTCCGTCCTGCGCCACATTGGTTGGCCCGTGACGCATTTAGGAAGACCCATGGATGACTAGTCGTACAAGACAAAGATAGCAGAATTGTGAAGGACTCTGTGTCCACTGACAAAGCCGGCTAGGATTTGTAACCCTAGGTTCTCGGACTAAGGTAACCCCTTTATCTCTGATATTACTATTCATCCAACCTAACTTTAAGGGGCATCCTACAGAATGCTCTGCTAGAATCATACTCGTCGATTAGGAAGAGAGGTGTGAGACAATGCGTGAGAGACAGGCGTAAAGATAATGTGCGTACATGAGACATGTAGGCAGGTCCATGTATATAGAAAGGGTCGATGAGGATTGTGCGTGTGTATGTTTGCGAGAGGAAGAGTGCTTGTGATAAAGGTTAGTGAAAACAGTTGTAAATGGTTACGAGAGAGAGGGAGGGTTATATCTAGAGCATGTGTGCAACAAAGACACCTCGGGAGAGTGTGTGTGAGCATGTGTGAGAGACCACCGATGGAGAGTGGTACTACACGTAAAAGACTGCTCTACACATTGATTAAAGATATAACTTGTATCCAAATATTAGGATGGGATCATGATATTTGCAATTCGCGTAAGGAGCGGTCATTGATCCATCAGACATCTAGATTCTATCGAATTTGAGCATGTCTATGTTATTATTCGACACAATTGATCCACATAGTTAGTATTTTGAACTCCAGACAATGCATCGCTTTAGCAATCGAATATAAACGTGAGTATAGTTCATGTTGTGTGTGTAAAGCACATTATACGTATGAAAGTTACACAATGGACATTATAAATAGCTACTACCTATGAACTAGCATACATTTCAATTCAACTTAAGGTGGTTTAAAAAAATCGAATTCAACACGAAGTCCATTCAATTATTTGAATTTGATATCATGGCATTTGTAAACCATACCTAAATTATGGGGGCACCAATCTTTCCTCTGATTTTGTACATAATAGCATATGTAGCCGTGTACAAAATAGATTCAAATTTAGCTCCTCCATTCCAAACTAATCGTAGTTATAGGATTTTCAAGTGTCAAAATTTGAAAAAGAAGCGGATAATTTAATGAGCTTTTCAAACATACAAGGTCAAATATAACGTTGTATATTTAGGTCAAACCTCATAGTTCAAGAGTACTTTAAACGTGAATGCTTGTGTTTCAAAATTTCGAACGAAGCGCCAAAAGAGCCTCTACTCGCCCAAAACCGCATGAGACCAATGTTTGGTAGTACAAGGAAATTACTTTTCTAATAACTCCGACCCGTGAAACCTACCGGCCCGATGTCCAAAGGTCTAAACCGGGGTAGGTTTGTAGCTTCATCTAGACGCCACGCAACCGCATCCGAAAAATATTCATACACAATGGCGCCTAAGCACACATGCGCGCGGCCGAAATCGCTCCCGCCCACTATTTGGGACACCTGGGATTACCATCCTACCCTCGACCCGCAGTAGGTCCCAAATTTAAGAGGGGGGAAAGTTTGTACTTTCCCCAAATTTCAAACAAGCGCGTCCCATCTTCTGTTCAAAAAAGCCAAAAACAAGCGCGTCCCAGACCGAAACATGGTTCCCCCCACCCGTCCGATTCCCCATTCGTACTCCGTGGGCGCCAAAACTACCTCTCCACCAGCCGCGAAACCCCGGTGTCCTTCGTCCGCCACCCCATCCCACCCATCAACCGCCACCTTCCTCCATCACGCCAGAGCCGATACCCCGATGTCGTCGTCCACTGCAACCTCAACCGCAACGCCCTCCACGGCTAGTAGTTGAAGCCGAGGCTGAGCCGTCCGTACCCGAGCCAGTTCAACCATGCCGTCCTGCGCCTCACCACTGCCGCTCCAACTTTGCTACCCTCCACCGCACCGGAGCTGTTCCTGCTATGCTGTCCTTCGTCGCCTCGGATCTGCTTCCCCTCTGCTGACATACGGCCACGACAACACAGTCAACAATTTGGCCATGGGTTCGTCCAAGCATTCACCCTCCAGAACATCCTCAACCACAACGCCCTCCATGGCTAGTAGTTGAAGTCGAGGCTGAGCCGTCCGTACCCGAGCCAGTTCAACCATGTCGTCCTGCGCCTCACCGCTGCCGCTCCAACTTCGCCACCCTCCACCGCACCGGAGCTGTTCCTGCTACGCTGTCCTTCGCCGCCTCGGATCTGCTTCCCCTCCGCTGACATACGGCCACGACAACACAGTCAACAATTTGGCCATGGGTTCGTCCAAGCATGCACCCTCCAGAACATCGGTTTCCCCGGTAAAAACAAGAAGATCGGCGCGACATGTGGGGGTGACCACACCGGCAACCGAAAAAGGTACTCCTCTTCCCTTATTCGTGCAAATCTTACGTCTCTTCTTGCACGGTATTCATCCCACAGAAGACACTAGTTGACCGCTTCTTCTTGATACTAGATGTTCCTAGTAACTCGTGATGCACAAGGTTTCTGCTCATATACTATTTCACCTTAGCTAGAGGTCCGTCGCCCCTTGAATTTCAATTTCTGGCCACTTGATTCCCAATTAATGGAAGCATTCCCAGGCGTAATAGGCGCTAGTACGCCTATTACACCGGGGAAGCAGCGCCTTGGTGTTTATCATAGGGGCGTGTGCGGCCTAGAGCTACTGGCGCCCGATCTAGAGGTCGGCCGGGATTAAAGGGATGGCCTGGGGGCGCTACCAAGCACGGCGGTGGTGTGAGGTCGATGGGAGGGCGGGGCGGCGGAGGTAGGGGTCTGGGGCAGTGGTCGCTGGCGGTTCGAGAAAGATCATCAACAGTGACTGGCGGGAGGTAGACGAAGGCCATCTGCCCGTTCCTTATAGATCGGGTGGTTCATTAAAAAAATCGCTAACCTATTTATTTTCAGTCGACTGTTATCTTAGATATGACCACATGTGGTGGTGTGCTGGAGGAGTACCTGCATTTCCTGTGCTCATATATTACAAAATCATACAGAGTAGAATCTAATTTTGTTTGCCATGCAATGTTGTAGAGCTATCATATGTCTCATGTCATTTATTTTTCAGCCACCTGCTATCTGCTACTTTTACAGTGCACTAGTTCTGCACACACTTCACCCTTACTCTCACTGTTGTGTTTTTATGCAAGGGTATTTCAGACTCTGCTGCCATGAGAGAAGCCAAAAAGAAAAGAGATCAGTCGCTCCAGCTTGTTGTGCGGCTAGGAAAGACACGTTTGAACGCTTTAATGGGTGAAGTGTCAGCAGATGGAGACGGGGAACGTAGCTCTGGAGTTGATGACCTCGCTCGCAATGAACCACCATCCCAGGTGCTTGCTTTAACTTTGTGGTGTCATATGTGGTTGCATGTTCCATATGGTGTCTAGCTTGCATTCGAAAGGCCGAAGTCTATAAGATAAGGAAAGATATTTTTTTACATGAACCACCATCCCATGAGCACCAGAAGACAAATAGCTAGTCAGGGCACTGGTCGAGCCAGTGACAAGCCCAGCAAAGATAGGCATCACCTGGAAGCCAAATAAAAGCTGTGATGGTGGCGAAGCAACCCGCCTCCCACCAGGCTCTCAGGTCCTAGACGATCATGCTCACCACTCCAGTCGAATGTCTAGCTTGTATTGCTTCCAATTTGGTTAAATTGCATATGCTTAGCTTAAACATTATACCTTTGAATATGACATGCCTTTCTATTTTTGGTACATACTAGTACATCTGTGTATTAACCATGTTCTTACATCAAACTAATGTTCTTGTGTATCCCTCATAAATCACTTATGAAGAGGCAGGCAGGCAAGGGGACTACTCCTCATTTAAAGAATGCAGCGTTAGCCCCCCGACATGATTCTCAAGAAACAGAAATGCTACATGAAGATAGTGAACGTAGCTCTGTAGTTGATTACAGCATTTCCCCTACACTAGCATCGTAGGTGCTTGCTCTAACTTGGCAGCGTGATATGTGGTTGCATGTTGCATATGGTGTCTAGATTGTAATTCTTCCAATCTGGTTAAACTGCATGTGCTAGCCTGCTTAGCTTATAAATTATACCTGTTAACGTGACATGCCTTCCTGTATTTAGTACATAGTACATCTGTCTATTAAGCATGTCCTTACATAAAAACTATTGTTTTTTTGTATCCCACATCAATCAACATGACGAGACACCTTTAGTATATGCAGTGCGATATTAGTTGCATCTTTCATATGATTTATAGCATGCACTGCTTCTAATTTGTTGAAATTCCATTTATGATGGGACGCTTTTAACTTGGCAGAGTCATATTGGTTGCATCTTTCATGTGGTGTCTAGCTTGCATTGCTTCTTATTTGCTGGAATGGTTTCTGCTTAGTTTACACAAACAGTTGTGAACATGCCATGCCGTCCTATTTTTCGTACATATTCCATCCTGGTATCATGTGTTTGCCTTACATCAAAGTAGTGATTGTCAGTATCATGCATGAATGAGTTCTGAAGAGACAATTTTATTGCTTTTTCTTGTCGGTTTTACTTGACAATTCAAAATCAATAAAGCGGAAGGAAGTTAGCAAGGCAGCGGATAAAGGTGCTCCTTCCGAACGGAGGGCCTCTACAGTTTCTACTCCTCCACACCCCAAGATGATTTCCAAGACAACACATGCATAGACACTCAACAAAGCTGTGTTTATGATGAGCACGTCTCCCCTAGTGCAGCATCACCGGTGCTCCATCTAACTTGGCACTGTTATATGTGGTAGCATGTTATGTGTGATGTCTAGCTTGTATTGCTTCTAATTTTATTGAATTCCGTCTGCTTACTTTACACATTATACTTGAGTAAGACACGTGTTCCTGTTTCTAGAACATACAATATCTGTCTATCACACCATGTTCTTACATCATATTACTACTGTTGTGTAACCTGCAACAATCACTTATCATAAGACACGTTTGACTTCGGAGTGTGATATAGGTCACATCTCACATTCTTTTCTAGCTTGTACTACTAATTTGTTGAAATGGCACTTATGACGAGACAGTTTTAACTTGGTGGAGTGATATTCGTTGCATCTTTCATATGGTGTCTAGCTTTCATTGCTTCTAATTTGTTGAAATGCCTTCTCCTTAGTTTACACATCATAAGCTGTGAATATGCAATGTTGTGAATATGCAATGGCACTAATGACGAGAGACCTCTAACATGGTAGTGTGATGTTGTTTGCATCTTGCATATGATTTTTCTTGTACTGCTTCACATTTGTTTAAAAGCCATTTATGATGAGACACTGTTAACTTGGCAGAGCGATATTTGTAGCATCTTTCATATGGTGTCTACCTTCCATTGCATTGCTTCTAATTTGGTGAAATGTCTTCTTCTTATTTTACACATCATAGTTCTAGTTATCTCTTCCGTCCTGTTTTTCATACATATTACATCCTCCTATCATGTGGTTGTCTAACATCAAAGTTCAGTTCATCTGCATCACGCATCAATTTGTTCTGAAGAACTAAACTGTTATTCATTTTTCTTGTCGGCTTGACTTAACATGGCACAGAGAAAGAGGAAGAAACACAGAATGGCAGTGAATGAGAAGTGGATGAATCCTGCAGATTCTACTGGTACTGATGGTGCAATAGAAGGTCAAAGTCCAGCAGAAAATTCTACAAACACGGCATCCCATGCTACACGAGTTGCAAAAAAAGACAAACAGAAACAAATAGCTGCCACCAAACAAGCAGAGACAGCCCTAGTTCTTGCAACACCTACCACAGTACTACCAGCTGCACGACGTACTCGTGCGTCAACTGAGCTAGCAGCACGTTCCCAAGCTCCCTTGCCACCTGACACTACTTCCCAAGCACTCTTGACACAAGACGAGTTGGCAATATCGGATGAACCTTGTGAGCTTCAACAGCAAGAAGGTAGTTGTTGGAGTCAAGTTACAGTTGCATGCTTCTTTATATGTAGTCTCACAGTTTGATGTACACTAACACTTCCTATGTTTGTTGTTGGACTAGCACCTAGGCGCAAGAGGAAACAAACATCAGGGATAATGCTCAATAGGTTAACTAAATCTAGAGGAGGAAGAATGGAGATCCATTTTGAGGCAGGTTTAAAAAGGCCACGTGATGCTACAGAGTCAGCCAAGTTAGTATCAGAGGCAGCGGTTGCTGTTAGGTGTCATGTACGTATCCTCCCAAACATGGATTCGGTACAGGAATGACAAAGACGAAACCCAGTTCAACACCTTCCTCGACCATTTATCTGTAAGTATGGTTATGTATGGAAACTAGTAATATCGTCTTGCTCTGTCCAATACTTCTCTAGGTTGCAGATAATGAGACTCCCATAATTTTCAACAGATGAGGTTCAAGTTGGATAGCCAAGATGATGCAACCAGGCAAGCTCTCACCCATGTTTTCAAGTCTGCTCTGCGACAGTATCAGTATAACTTGAGGAAAACTCACTTTGAAGGCAAGGCTAACAGTGAACTTGCCCAAACATCTCCAGTGGAAAATATATCTGATGAAGACTGGAGAGACCTTGTTAAACACTGGTCTGATCCGAAGTATCAGGTACATTATATATATGTCATCAGATCACATGTTGAAGTCCTATTTACGCATGTGCCATACAAATCTATCTTCTTGTAGGTGAACTGTTCAAAGAACAAGGCCAACCGTACGAAAGTGAAATTCCAACAGACGACAGGATCTCGTAGCTATATTGCACACTGCGAGGCTCTTGTAATTATCTGTTGTTTCACTCTTTCCGATGTACCATATTATCAGATCTATATTGACTTGTTCCAAATGCAGAGGAAAGCCCACAAGGACCAAAAAGTACCTGAACCAAATGCTGTGGAAATCTTCAAGGACTGTCACACCAGCAAGAAGAAGGGCATGACTACACCAGTCAAAGCCGCTGTTGTAAGTCCTTAATCCTCATGCCTTTTAACTACTACTTACTCTGACTTGTGCCTTGAACTGCATGGTTTGCAGCCAATGTCTATTACTCTTTTCAATTTTATACACAATTGTCTTAGCGTATCATTGCACCTTACAAGGTTTAAAAGAGAGGAGTGATGTTCCTTTCATCTTGACCCATAATCTATTTCCGTGATGGACTTGCCCACACAACGTTACAATTGCCTGTTTGTCTATTCTCAGTTGTTTTGTGATATGAATGACGTCATACTATGCTTACCGTATTATAAACTTCGTCTCTTCATCCTTAGCCCTCAATACTATGTGAAGAAATAGACAATACATTAGCGATGGTAGATGGTCATATGTTTGGAACATGGTTTTATTATGTACTTTGCAATAAAATACAACTAATATTTTACATGGGTTCACCAGAATAAGTTCTGTATATAGACCAAAGCTATTTTGTTTGGTTTTGCTGCCTCCTTAATATCTTCTGTTCTGGTACTACTAATGTAAAACCTCAACTTTTCAGCGAGCTATGGAAAAAAATGGTGGAACCGCCACCTTCTGAAGGTGGCGAGGCAACTATAACCGCAATGTCAGCTCTTGCTGCAGTGGGTCAGTACCTGTCCACTAACAGTGCCAAAAGCACGTTCCTGCGTAATACTTGGTTGGTTGTTAAGGCAATATCGTCCAAACTGCCTCATGATCAAGATATGCAAGCTCAAAGCAATGTATCTGCGCTCCAGACACAAGTCCATTCCCTAACAGAGACCCTTTGTGAAACAAGGAGAAACATTGCTCAATGTCGTCAAGATATGCATGGTTTTGAAACCAGACTATCAGACATTTGCTATGTTGCTCAAGAGCCTAGGGGAAATGAAGGCGAGGGTTATGGTGCTCCATCGGACAATACATCATGAAAATGTAACAGTCAGGTTAAATGAACTAAGCTTCTGAACTTCTGGTGGTGCATTTATCTGCTAGACTGTTAAGTTTTATGCCAACCTTCCTTTTGTTATATAGTTGTAATTTGTTTTGGTGCAATACAAAATGTATTATTAACGTGCAGCCACCGCCTGAAGAAAACAGCAAGCCATTTTTGTATAGTGTAGGGTGTTCCCTATATTTGCACTGGTGGCGATCTTTGATGCCGAGTGGATGTAATCTGTGCAATCGCCTTAATAGCCTAACGTTAGTTTCGGCCTTATTTATTTCCTAGTCTTCTTTTTCCCTGGTTTGCTAGTGGCCGCAACTACCATGGGCCATATACGGGCCGTAGGATCCATGGGTCACCTACGGGCCGTCGATAAATGGGCCTGTAATCGGTGGGCCTCGGGCCGTCGGATAAATGTGTCTATATGGGCCATAATCGGGCGTAATTGGTATCGGCCCAGCACGGTAACAGGCCGTTAACAGGCGGTAGGACAGCAAAGGCTTAATTCTGTCACAGGCATAACGGGTCGTTAATGGGCCAGAATATAGGACGAGCTGGAAACGGGGCAACGGGTTAACAGGCCAGAAACGGGCCGACTCTTGCCATGTGCCAATTTTGGCCCATTAGGGTAACAGGCCAGTAACGGGCCGACTCTTGCCATGGGCCGAATTTGGCCCATTAGTCGAACAGGCCAGTAACGGGCCAGAAGTAATCGAGGGCCGAAAAGGAGCCCAAGAACGTATGGGCCGTCAATAGGCCGAAAGCTAACACGGGCTGGAAACGGCCCATGTAAATCACGGGCCATTAACGGGTATAAAGAAAATTACTGCTCATTATGGGCTAGACTCACCGTGGGCCTGTAATGGGCCGAAAGATACGAAGGCCTCATATGGGTCGAAAGACGTCGTGGGCCATACATGGGCCGAAAGTGAAATGGGCTGGTATTATATTCGACGGCCCACATGACGTTGTTGTGCCGATTTCCTTTAGGGCCTAACGGGTCGTGAGTTAACGGGCCATAAAATGGGCTATTTGCGAAGAGTCCGTTAACAGGCTTTTCATGGGCTAGCCCGTTAACTTTTGACCAAGTCAAACGGGCCGGCTTTGTAAGCTAAATGGGCCACTGTTGGGCTGTGCCACGTGTCAACATATCATAGGCGCCTATCTGACCCACTGACGAGCTGACACGTGTTTCGTCCGGCCAATAAGAATTTTACACGTGGAAATTTCCCATTGGTCGGGGCTGTTAACGGGTTATCAGATCCAAAACCCGACCCGATAGCTTAACGGCGTTCCGTTACGGTGGATGCCACGTGTCGTTCACCCTTGACGAAAGCACTTCTGTGACGCGCGATTTATCATCATGGAAGTGGACACTTCCGTGATGATAATTTTGGTAATGTCATGGAACACTTCTACGACAGCACAGGTATGACTATCTTGATTCTGTCATAAATTTGTCATGGACGTACATGCATGACAAAAAAAGCGACCTACTGTGACAAACACGTATCATCATGGAAGTGTATTTTTTTGTAGTGTAATATTTACTGTAGTGACACTGGGCCTCCTACTGGTCGTAGAAACAGTGGGCCTTCTACGGGCCATAGAAACAATGGGCCTTCTACGGGCCGTAGAAACAATGGGCCTTCTACGGGCCTAGAAACAATGAGCCTTCTGTGGGTCGTATCATCAATGGGCCTTATACAGGCCGTATGATCGATTGGCCAAACATGGGCCAAACAGACTGCATTATGGCCGTAAACGGGCTAGAGTTGGAATCATCCGTTCATGGGCCGACCATAACGGGCCATCGTTAATAGGCCGTATTAGATGATGCTATGAAAACGGCCCAACGTATTAACGGACCACAAACGGGCTGACTGTAACCACGGGCTGAATTTCGCCCAAAAGCAGAAAATGACAGTAACGGGCCGTAAGTAAATGAATACTGGAAATGAGCCCAAGAATAAATGGGCTCTGAGAAGGCTGAAAGATAACATGGGCTGGAAACGGCCCAACGGAATAACGGGCCGTTAATGGGTATAAAGTGATACACTATTCATTACGGGCCAGTTTCACCACGGGCCGTTAATGGGTGTAAAGTGATACACTGTTCATTACGGGCCAGTTTCACCACGGGCCGTTAATAGGCCAAGAGTTACATAGGGCCTCATATGGGCCGAAAGACATCATGGGACATACATGGGCCGGAAGTGAAAACAGGCTGGAATCATATTGGGTGGCCCAGATGACGCTATTGGGCCTAATTCGGATAGGGCGTAACTGGCCTTGGGTTAGCGGGCTGTAAATGGGCTATATGCGAACAGGTCGTTAACAGGCTTTACATGGGCCGGTCCGCCACCTTTTGACCAAGTCAAACGGGCCGGCCTTTTCACAGGAATGGGCCTTTGTTGGGCTGTGCCACGTGTCGACGTATCATAGGCGCCTTCTGTCCAATGAGTGGGTGACATCTGTCCCAACGATGAGCCGACATGTGCTTCCTCCAGCCAATGATGATTTTACACGTGGAAAATCCCCATTGGTCGGGGCTGTTAACGGGTTATCGGGTCCAAAACCCTACCCAATAGCTTAACGGCGTTCCGTTATGGTGGATGGCATGTGTCGTTCACCCTTGACGAAAGCACTTCTATGACGCGTGATTTATCGTCATGGAAGTGGACACTTCCGTGATGATAATTTTGGTAATGTCATGGAACACTTCTACGACAGCACAGGTATGACTATCTTGATTCTGTCATAAAATCGTCATGGATGTACATGCATGAAAGAAAATGCGACCTACTGTGACAAACACGTATCATCACGGAAGTGTATTTTTTTGTAGTGAGGGTTCCCAAGCCCACCAAATGGGTGACGCTTGGTATACCCGGCCACGGTGCCTAGTCTGTCCCAAGCCCACCTGTACCGGGTGCCACTTGGTAGACTACTAACACTACCTAAAAACACCAGAAACTAGTTGCAACTCCTGGACAGAGATCAGGTTGATTAATAAGTCGAGAGGGGCACTTAAGCATTCCAATGCGTGGTAGTAACTATTCATGGATCACAAACAAAGAACTCAGTTCCTGAGGACGGTTTCAATGAGACAACCCACCATGTACTCCTACATGGTCTCTCACCGCTACCTTTACCAAATCGTGTTCACACACTTTGCTCTCAACAGTAGGACATGTTCACAACTTTCCAATTCATCCCCGATGAATCAGACCTGACACAACTCTAAGAAATAGTAGGCATGACAAACAAGCATGAATGAGTAGGCACATCAGGGCTCAAACAACTCCTACTCATGCTAGTGGGTTTCATCTATTTACTATGGCAATGACAGGTCATGCAGAGGAAAGGGGTTCAACTACCGCAGCATGTAACAGTTGAAACGTTGTTGTCCTAATGCAGTAAAAGAGAGCAGGAGCGAGAGAGTGGGATTGTATCGGAATGAACAAGGTGGTTTGCTTGCCTGGCACTTCTGAAGATAGTATAGCTCTTCATCGGTGTCATCGATCTCATCGTCGGTACCACGTCTACTGATGGGGAACAAACACCGGCAAACAAGAGAGAACACAACCAATGCAATGCAACAATATGATGCATGAATGTGACATGGAAATATGTTGTGATTTGAGCTAATGTAGCTAGCAACAATTTAAATGAAGTCCATATGAACCAAGGGTTCATATGCAAGCTCCATATCAAGCATTTAAAATGCCATTATCATGTTTTCATTCAAATAGCAAGGCTAAGTTGCTTTATCATGCATGAAACGAGTACGAATGGATAGATTGGATTTTTCTGACCATTTTTCATATATAATTTATTTCATTTGGAGTTACGATTGAATTTCTATGAATTTTTGAAGTTTTGGATATTTTCTGAAATAAATAAATCATTTCTGATTTATTTTAAATCCCGGAAAATATTTACTGCATCAACATGACAACATCATCGCGTCAGCAGGTCAACTAGGTTGACCCAGGTCAAACCTGACGTGCGGGGTCCACTGGTCAGTGACTCACTAGACAAACCCTGTCAAATCCAGCGCTGACTGGGTTTGACCGGCGGTGGGGCCAGCTGTCAGTGGCAGTGAGGTGGCTAATTAGGGGTCGTTAGTCCTAATGACGCGCCACGTCGGCTGTCGCCGGGGTTCAGCTGGCAGTGACCAAACAACGGCGGAGGCTTGCCGGACTTGAGCTACAGGTGGCGCACTGACGTGCAGAGACCACCGGGGTATAGCCCATGCTCCCCCGCATCCAGAGGAGCAGGTGGGTGGCCGCGGGGGCGCCGGAGGTTGCCGGAACGGAGCTCGCGGCGATGGCCAGAGCTCAAGCTCGAGCGAGCGTAACGATGCGGTGCGTTAGGGACGAAGCTGGCGGTGGCGTTGGCCTTCTGGGATCACGCTGAGCACAATCACACGCTCAAACACTGGCGGCAGCAGCTGTGGCCGTGGTGATGACATGGCCGGCGGAACAAGGCTCTCGGCCGCGACGGCGGAGCTAGCTAGAGGAAGAAATCGACACGGGGGTAGAGGGGAACAACGGCGGGGCTTGTTGTGAAGTCGACGAGCAGGTCAGTGGCTCGGGGGAGGCTCTGGAGGCGACGGAGCAACAATGGTGATCTTGGACGCCCGCGGTTGAAGACGACGGCGGCGAGGTCGAAGAAGTTCTTCCGGAGACGCGTGGCTCGGTGGAGAGTACGAAGACGGCGAGGCAGAGACGCCTGGGACAGAGAGGGAGCGAGGGAGTGGCTGTGGCCACGGCGGTGCACGGCGGCGCTCTCTAACGCATTCGGGTCCGGGCGGGAGAGAGAGCACAGGAGAGGGAAGGCACGGGGGGAGAGGGAGGGGGTACGGGGCTGGCGCGTGGCGTCTTCCAGAGATGTCCGGGCAAGCAGGTTTAGAGGAGGTGGTTGGGCGCGTGCGTGTGCGCCGCGGGCACACGCCCTCGTGCCTACTGGCACGAGGTTGAAGACAGGGGAGGAGTTGGGCTGGGCCGGCTACAGTGTTGGGCCGCACAGGTGGGCTGCAGGTAAGCCAGGTAAGTCCTCTCTCTCTCTTTTATTTCTATTTTTCTATTTATTTGCTCTGTTTTGATTTAGTTTATAAACCAAATCATTTTTATAAATCCTGAAAATATTTGTGGGCAGTAACTGAATTGTTTCATAGGCCCTCAGTAAGTTTCAGAATATTTGGAGCTACCAAATATTTTATAGGAATTAATAGCTCCAATTCAAATACAATATGAGTTAATTCAAAAATCCATAAATGACCTAGAAAAGTGTGCACCATTTTTGGCAGAGGTTCTAGACCAATTCAAAAATCATGAACTTTTCTGAAGGGCATTTTGGGTTCATTGATAATATTTTTATTTTGATCCTAGTTGCATTTCATTTGGTGCTAGTGTTTGAACATCCCCATTTCAAGTTTAAGCAAAATTTAAACATGATGTAACAACCAAGACTAGTCCACAAGCAAAGATAAAGCTAGGCTATGACACAGTTGGCCAGACAAAACCCAAATATCGCAGAAGAAATACGAGGCTATACGAGATCATGCATAAAAGAGATCAAAGAAACTCAAATACTTTCATGGATATAAAAACATAGATCTGATCATAAACTCGAAGTTCATCGATCCCAACAAACACATCACAAAAATAGTTACATCATATGGATCTCCAAGAGACCATTGTATTGAGGATCAAGAGAGAGAGATGATACCATCTAGCTACTAACTACGGACCCAAAGGACTACAAAGAACTACTCACGCATCATCGGAGAGGCACCAATGGAGGTGGTGAACCCCATCCGAGATGGTGTTTAGATTGGATCTGGTGATTCTGGACTCTGGGGCGGCTGGATGAATATTTCGTCGACTCCCGTAGGGTTTTGGCAATATTTGGGTATTTATAGAGCAAAGAGGCGGTCCGGGGGGCACCCAAGGTGGGCACAACCCACCGGGGTGCGCTAGGGCCTCTTGGCGCGCCCTGGTGGGTTGTGCCCCCCTCGGGGCACCCCCCAGGTGCAACTAGGGTGCATCTCCTTGCTTTTGGCCCATAAAAAATCATCATAAAGTTTCATGCCATTTGGACTCCGTTTGATATTGATTTCCTGCGATGCAAAATACATGGAAAAAACAGGAACTGGCACTGGGCACTATGTCAATAGGTTAGTACCAAAAAATGATAGAAAATGGCTATAAAATGATTATAAAACATCCAAGATTGATAATAAAACAGCATGGAACAATCAAAAATTATAGATACATTGGAAACGTATCAAGAGCCTGGGGCGCTGACCATGTTTCGAAGTGGCTAGACCTGGTGTTCTCCGCACGATGTGGATGGCACTTGGAGATATAACCTCTTTATATAGGCGCCATCCTTGTGTGGCCAGCGGTTTTATTTTTGATAAAAATTATTATGGACTGTTCGCATTCACCCAACGCGTGCAAATCGAGGCGACGATATGGAAGGTGTCATAAAGGCAGAACGTGGAAGTCAGGGCCGGACTATTATCGGTCCAAGGTATGATGAAGAACCAACCTTGCAAAAGCCGAAGACATAAGCCGGATACTGCATCGTCATTTGAAGGCCAGTTAGGGGGCTACTGAGGGAGTCCTGGATTAGGGGGTACTCGAGTGTCCGGGCTATTTGATATGGGCCGGACTGATGGGCCGTGAAGATACAAGCAGAAGACTCCCCCCCCCCCCCCCCCGTGTCCAGGTAGGACTCCTGTATGCGTAGATGCGGCAAGATTGCTGTACGGATATGTTATTTCCTTCCCCCACGAACCAACTTTTGTATAACCCTAGGCCCCTCCGTGTATATATAAACCGGAGGATTTAGTCCGTAGAGGCTATCAGAATTCTCATAGGCTAGACAATTAGGGTTTATCCATTACTCTCTCGAGGTAGATCAACTCTTGTAACCCCTATACTCATCAAATACAATCAAGCAGGACGTAGGGTTTTACCTCCATTAAGAGGGCCCGAACCTGGGTAAACATTGTGTCCCACTTGTCCCTTGTTACCATCAATCCTCGGACACACAGTTCGGGACCCCCTACTCGAGATCTGCCGGTCTTTACACCGACAACCATCACCGACCGTCGCAAATGTCAGAGAGGAAGAATCCTGACTATTGTTGTGATGTTCGCTTCTCCTTCGTTCCCATGCGCTAGACATTTTGGTGTAATGCACTCGGGAATGAATGGAGGAGCGTCCATCACCGATGGTCGAATATACCAGAGAGGGAGTGCTCACCATATACACCACGTGAGATGAGAGTTTTCAAGAAAGACTCGACAGATCGAAAGTCAAACTATGATGAATAATAATGATCTATTGTCGCCGGTTCCTAGTAATTGTCGTCGATTTATAATATTTGAATTTTGAACACAGAAAATGTCTGACGATGATAGGATCCCGGAGTGCGAGTATTGCTACGATGACCGGGGTTAGTGCGACAGGGAGCCTCATCTATAAAATGATAGGTTTTTCACCGTGAAGATGGAATAGACCTTTGATGTTTGTACGGTACACAACGACAAGCATTTCATCGTAATTAATCATCACGTGTGCTTCTTTTCTTCAGTGTAATATCCGTTTTTTTAATTTGACTAGTACATCCCGTGCCATGCAAGACCAGTCTTGCAGAAGCTCGGTTTCCAAGACTTTGAGAATATGGAGACGATGAGGGCTCACCTAAGGACTAAACATGGTTATGCGTTTCGGGTCAAGCTATAGAATGCGGTTAATCACTCCCATTTTGGTTGCTCTAATTGGGAAGCTCTCTGCAAGGCATATGGATTTGATAAGAATGATGATGATATTCGTCTCAAAGATGATGATATTGAAAATAACATATATCAACATCTAGCTGGATGTGGATTGTGGGAACCCGGAATTAACTTCCAGACCCTCCTGTGTATATTTGTCAACCCCAGGATCATTGTTGACAACACAGTGAAATGATATCATTGCAGAACATTAAAAGTTTAACAACTCTCGCCACAAGGCATACATAGTGAAATGTCTCATGACATTTATTACAACCAGAAACACATCAGAATATATAAATACGTAGCAACTCCATCTCCACCACAGGCATTCGATGTAGTCAATGTGTCCTCACTCCTTGGGATCATCATAATAGTCATAGTCGACGCCCTCATCTTCATAGATCTCTGTTGTTCAACAAAAGTATTGCCATGAGTACATAACGTACTCAACATGCCTCCCACGGGGAAGGATCTAATAACTACATGTGGCTTCAAAGGAAGGTTGTATGGCTCATTTGCATAAAGCTAATTTTGTTTAACAAATAAAGTAGTTGGATGGAATAGTTTTAGATGAAAACATGTTTTATCTCCAGAAAAAATTTCATCAAGTGAGGATCCTCAATCAACTCATGTCCTTCATAGGTTTCAAGAATAGGGGCAAAGAGGGAATAAGAAAGACAGGTCCTATATGTCAAGAAAGATTCATGTGTTGTCCATGACCGTGGACACAGCTATTCGAATAGTTTTACACTCTGCAGAGGTCGTACACTTTACCCACATGACACAATCTCGTCTTGATGCCACCAGTGGCCGCTGGTATAGTACACCATTTGGTATACCGGCAGGGAGATTGTGACGAGATCTTTCATTAGATCAAACTTAATATGCCAAGCCCACTAGGTTTCAACACGGAAGTAACCGCAGTTCATAGTCCGGGCCCCCCTTTTGTGCCGAGGACACTCCTCGCAAGGCAGCTATCCCATCTGCGGTACGGCGATGATGACAATAAGAGTGAACTAACTAATCAACCAAGCCAGTGCCCATATAGCATGTGGCTGTACTGTTAACACAATCTTCAAATCCAAGACTTATTAGGCCTTAAGCGGCACGGACGACTGATTGCCCCCTTCAACTCGTGAAGGGCAGCCAATCGCTCCTTCAATCCTCGATTTAGCTATCGTCCGCGCCAGTATTCGGATGGTAAGTTTCACCCAGAGTAGAAGAGGATAGAGAAGGTCAACAAGGGCCAACAGGCCTAGCTCGGCATTAAGTTTCAACTGCCAATGACTCAGAGATCATTCAACAAGGCACCTATAGGGTGATAAGCATGGCTAAGCATTTCTACTCTACGAGAACCTTATACTTCTACTCAGGTGTCAAGTAAATAGGCGACAAGCGGATCAAGGTAATGTGTCAATCGACATGCTAGCTATGAGAATTAAAATAGCATGCACAATAGTAACAATGAAACTCAATGCAATTTTGTAAACCATAGGATAAGTATGATCAAAGAAGGAGGCATGCCTTCGTTGTTGAGTCCCTCTTCGGTAACCTGTTTCTGTCCATGTCCAACCACTACTAGGGAAAAGCCTAGCAGCAGCGCGGGTTTTGGGCCTATTAGCAGTGCGGGGGCCGGCGCTACTAATAAGGCGCTACAGCTAACGTATAGCAGCAGCGCGGGTGCCACCCGCGCTACTACTACATTCGTTAGTAGTAGCGTGGGTAAAAACCCACGCTACTACTAACCCGCGGAATTTTTTTTTTTGAAATTTTTGCGTGAATTTTCAAATTTCTGAATTATTTTAACCTCTAATCTCTAATCACCCTCATCGCTGCTCAATTTAATCTCTAATCACCCCTCATCATTCCAAATCATCTAACTTCCCGGACGGTCACCCATCCTCTCACTACTCCAGCCTGAGCACGCTTAACTTCCGGGTTCTATTCTCCCTCGATTCCAAGTCTGCACTTGTTGTTTTCCTAACAATAGTAAGATGTCAATCCTATTAACCCTCGGGAGTTTAGCTTGAGCATGAAGTCACACATTTCGCTGTTTGAGTTTAAAACTATTGTTCTAAAAAACAATAATTATTTAGTAACACTAATATTTCTTGAATAAGGAGTTTGACCACATTTTGACCATAGTTTGACCAGATTTGACCAAAATTCCAAAAAACATAAATAATTATTTAGTAACACTAATATTCTTGAATAATTATTTAGTAACACTAATACTTCTTGAATAAGTAGTTTGACCACAGTTTGACCAGATTTGACCAAAATTAAAAAAACTGAAATTTGAGCATAAATTTTTTTCCTTTTAGAATTTGAGGATTCTAAAAATTTGCAAACAGGCCGTAGGCCGTCTCCATAGTATGTGGATTTTCGTGTTGAACATTTTGACTTATTATACGTTTTTTTCTGACATCGTATGCAAAAGTTATAGCCGTTTTACATTTTCCCTACACTTTTTGCAAAACATGTCCAAATTTAAGTTTTTAAATTTTCCTAACTAGTAGATGTAGTAACATAACTACATCTTGAAGGATTTTAATTTTTGAAACATTTTGATATATTATACGTTTTTTTCTAACATCGTATGCAAAAGTTATAGCCGTTTTACATTTTCCCTACACTTTTTGCAAAACATATCCAAATTTAAGTTTTTAAATTTTCCTAACTAGTAGATGTAGTAACATAACTACATCTCGAAGGATTTTAATTTTTGAAGTTTTTATCATTTTCTTTTGCTTTTTACAAAACCGAAAAGGCGATCCACAGGGGGGGTAGAGTTTCAAAATGGGACATTTATTAGTAGCGAGGGATTTTACCCCTCACTACTACTATGGCATGTCCCGGAGGGGCACGGTTGAGATCTCTTAGTAGTAGTGAGGGGTAAAAACTTAGTAGTAGTGCGGGTTTATAACCCTCGCTACTACTATGGCATGGCCCAGGGGCACGGTAGAGACCGCTTAGTAGTAGCGAGGGGTAAAAACCAGCGCTACTGCTATCAACTTAGTAGTAGCGAGGGTTAAAACCCCGCGCTACTACTATGGCATGTCCCGGGGGGCATGGTAGAGACCGCTTAGTAGTAGCGAGGGTAAAAAACCAGCGCTACTGCTATCAACTTAGTAGTAGCGAGGGTTAAAAACCCGCGCTACTGCTACTTAGCAGCAGCGCCTGATTTTAAAGCGCGCTACTGGTAAGATTCTGTGTATAGGCTTTTCCCTAGTAGTGAACATCGTCGTCACTCCCTACTCGTCATAACGATAGCAAATGGAAAATAAATAAATACCAAAACAATAGTAAATTCAAATAACATCCAGAACAAATTAAGAGTGGATGGATAACAGGATATTGATCAAGATGGAGATTCCAAAATGAAGTAGCAAGATAGTAAGGTAAGAGATATGATTCAACGAAGGGAAAGGGTTAGGTTGACACGGCTAAGGAAGACTTGCTGATCAAGACTGACGTTCTAATATAAATTATGTGATTAAACACTAGTAGTGCCCACTACACATCTTGACAAACTACATAGGAAACTACTGTATGACAAACATAATGGCATCGACACACCATGGAACCAACATATGCATTTTAACTACACAATCACAACATGGCATAATAAATGTAAAAGATAACCACAAATAAATATTTAGATGGAATCTAAATATTTATAATGGTCAATAGCAACATTTACATCAACTATATGCTAGTTCAAAAGGAAGCATTCCCTAAGATAACCAAACCAACATTATAAACCTTCGTAGTCAAGCAATCAAACATAATTCAATAAAATGATTTGAAATGATATAGGTCTAGCCGTAAAACATTACTAAAAAATAGGATCAAGTGTATCAAACAATTAACAAGAAACTATACAAAAAATGAAACAAAAGGATGAACAACTATCCTAGACATGATATGATTAAGATTAATAATCAACCACAAGTATATATTTGGATGAATCCAAATATTCATAATGGTTTACAACAAGCAAACACTAAACCCCAATCATAACAACTATTAGCAACTATTTTCAATAACGAAGGACAAACCAATCCTATCACAAACTAATTGGGCAATTACATAATCAGACACATCATACAAGGCATGTGAGTATAGAATCATGAAGAGGCCTTATATAATAACACAAGCACTAAAGATAGGAGTTTCTACGAGAAGATACTAAACTAGGGCATGGTCTTAGCAATAAAGAACAACCCATACTAATAACCACTATCAGTTATAATATGACTAGAACACAACTCATCTAACATGAACGGTAAATGATTCTAAGCATGTGATGAACTATTGCAACACATATAAAACACTCACAACACTAACATGAGACAAATCAAGCATATATGAGAAACACAAGTACAACTATACACATGGAATATAATAACCCATGAAAGATCACTATCATGACCTAATGTCTAGACTTAGGCATACCACAAATGCAAGACTAAGATAACTAGATATGATGCTAAGCATGGATAATCATCACACAAGATGCCAAAATATGCTATTAATAGAATACAACTTGTAACTATGAGATAACCCACTTGATAACAACTAACCTGAGATCAAACATGATGTTAACATACAACACTACCATGATAGTTATGAAATAAGCACATGAAAGCATATTAAGCACGTAGGGTAAACGACTAGATCATGGCATCAACCAAATCAAGCAATGATATATCGTAGAATGACTAAGAGAGACAACATGCATTTCTATCAAGTACAACCTACACTTGTAAAGACATAGGCATGACTGTTCTATAACATGAATTGATACATGCACTATCCTCTAGTTATATTGTCACAACATCATGGAATGGTATTGATCAAGCAAGCTGGAATCATACACCACTAGCATGTATCTCTACCAAGCAAAGTCTAACAATATACACCATCATATCATAAATCCTAGCAATGTTATAACACATCGAAATCATACAATAAAGCAAGCATTCAACATTTGAGCAAGTGATAGCATGACACGGTATTGTCCTAGGTAAATAAAACACATCGAATAATTATCAAGGTGTAATAAACTAACTTCTATGCCATAAGAAATAAATCCTACAAAGGAACACAATTATAACCATGACATAAAAGCATCGAACCATGTAAACTTGGATAATAAACATCTAGAAAAGAAGAGGAACTAGGAAATTATATTCTATGCAACAAACTACAATGCACTCATTTCCAAAGAACAAGACATTTCATTTGACCTCTAGCATAAGAAAAACCATGCGACAACACCTAGAAGAAAATAACAATAATATGAACATCTGTTGTACGAATGACATGATTTCAAACCAATAAAATAAACATGTGAGATGGATGAACATGAATATATAAACTATATCTAATTTATCTTCATGCTAAACAATAAGAAAATAAGAAGTATTTAATAATTGGAGAAATCAAACAACGCTTAGAATAATCTTACAAAGTCCTAAGCATGGAGACAATTCACCAAAAATGTGTACGCATTCTCAACATAGAGCAATAAAGATTACTAGGAATTATTTAAATGATAACAATACGATTACACATCAATGCTCCAAATCTAATTAAAATAGTAACACCCGACAAGCATGTACAAACAATAATAATCCGATACACCAATCAACTCCTACACATGGTAAGAATTTGCAAAGACTTGTACAGAGACATCATAGGACTACGCACGCACCAAAGAAAAATATCATCATGAAAAAACTATATTTGACAATTTAAATAATCCTACAAACATGACTAATAAATCACATGACACTCTTGTAAAAATGAGATGATTAGCATGCACTCCTCACATATCCCGAACAGATGAACGATAAAATATTAACACAAAAGTTCATGGGTGAGCTACTACACATGTGATAATTCACAAGACCTATTGCAAACGCATATCACACTACTATATGATGCAGGAAATTAACAAATGAAACCGTACAAACTATATTAAAATATTGCATTCTAATTAAAAGAACAATTGGATAAAACACATTCTAAAAATTAAGTTGCCGATCTAGCAAACTAGTTCCACCAATAGGTTCCTATCGTCATAGGGAGCATTTGATACATTCGGCATGAAGTCATCCAAGGAACAGAAACTACGGGAACATGCCGATGCCATCGAATGGCCTCCTATTTTCGACGCACGTGGCCAACTAAATAAATAGTCCCTAAAGTGATGCCTAACAGATGGACAAGGTATAGGGAAGTGAGCCTGTGAAAGTAACTGGACAAGAGCTCACCGAACTTGATGAAACAGCGCGATGAACTTGACGAACAATGTAGACATACATGCAGAATCCTTCGCGTACAGTTGACGGAACGAACTTCTTCTTCCCTGAATGGATTCATGGCATGGTGGAGAAGAACCTGGTGCAAGGGTTCGGATGAAGATGACGTGCATCACCGGGATCGAGCACATCATCCATGGAGCATCATCTTTTTAAGAGAGTTTCTGGATAGGAAGAGGAAGCAAGAGGGTAGGGATGCTACGGGAGTTGGAAGAGGAGCTCAGGGCACACATATATATACTCATGGATTGTGAAACGGTTGAGAGATTAAGAGAGTTCAAGGGAGGGTGATTCATTCATGGGTGTGGCTCTTCCTTCCTGTACTTGTGCCTGTACGTTTACGTGCGTGAGGGCAGGAGATGAAGGGCTATGGGGCTGGCACGGGGAGATAAATCAAGTGGAAGGTAAAAGGAAAGAGGAGGAATTAAGGGAGCCAAGGTGAATGGACGTGGTGGCTCTTGCGTGGACGTTTCACTTTCTTCTGTAACATGAGAACGTACACATGAAGGAGAGAAGAGGGGGTCGCTTTTGTGGGTGTTGCGCCAGATCAGCCATCCCATTAGGAGGAAGTAAAAAAATTAGAGAGAGGGAGGTGTTAGCTGCAACCCAGGGGAGAGAAAAGATATGCAGGTTGGCCCAGTCGGTTGGGAGAAAAGGAAAATTAGAAGAGAAAAGAGACAAGCAGATTGGACATGAGCAATTCAGCCAAAGTTTGAGACAGGGAAACAAATTTATTTCTTTTTAGAAAAATCTAAAGAAGGAAAAGAAGGTTGAACAATCAAACGAATTTAAGAAGACCAAACCAAATTCAAAGGCGCATATTTAATTATGCCAAACAAGAGAAAATAGAGCCCGACTAAGAAGTAAACACAAATTTTAATTTAGGTTCACATTAGTTCAAATTAAATCCATTAAATTATAAAATTCTAATTTAAGCTTGGTTAACAAATAAAACAAATGAAATTTTCTCGCCCTGATTTTTGGAATAAAAAAATTCTTAAACATTCTGAGAATCGGGATGTTACAAATCTGCCTCTCTTAAAAGGAATCTCGTCCCCGAGATTCAGGCTGACTAAAGAGAATGGGTTTGGTTTAGCTTCATCTTCAATGCAATTTCTTCACAGGTCCTTATACATCCATGGTCAATTCTAAACTTCGTGATCGATAGCTTTGAGTCTTGGATGGAGATACTTATCTTGTTGATACTATCCTAAGCTTGCTCAAGCCTTGGAAACTGTCATTTGATCTTCGTGATGGTAACCACATAGCCTCTGGGAGTGGATGAACATTCTTCGATCTTGACCTTCTTCTTTTGGTCAAGCTTCGGTGCGGCCGGACAGATTGATTCTTCCTTCAAGTTTAACTATAGTACACGTATTGAAAATCTTCCATCTTCATCTTCTTTGCGAATGAAGGTCTTCAATTCTTCAATCTCGCCGAATTGCCGTCTACTACCCCCTTAAAATAGGTTTTCCATAGGATTCACTTTGGTAATAGACCTCGAAGCATGATGTTGCAACTTCTTTCCATTTCAAAGTATCCTCCAGGGTTTATAGAGAAGAGGTAAAGTGCAAAAGAGGAGTACAAGAATCCTACAGAAGGTGGAGGTACCCCAGAAGAAAACAAAAGATAACAACCAGATAATCATGAAGCTATCCAAGCAACTCTTTTTGGCAAATTGGGTTTTAGTATGACTGCATAGAAAACACCAGAAGAAAAATATGCGGACGATACTCACACAAAAAGGTTTTGCGTCTGCAAGCTACGAGTTCTATCACTACAAGGGTGTTAACCAACTTAATCCTATAGGGCTAGTCACAACAAATCTTGGGCCAAATCTTGGGCGTTGACAATTGGAGCATGATCGACGGTTCTTGCCTTCTTGAGGTCTCGATGTGTCTTCTCTTGGAAATATGTAGCTGCTCAGAGCTTCAGGGGCTGAAGTTTGAAATTCTTGGGACGTCTTGAGAAACTTCTAATTTTTCAACACCTTGGGTGGGCAAAATGGTTTCATACTATAAAGAAGATGGTAGCGAAGTAGAGTTTAAATTTCAAATGAATAAGATGCATGAGATGACAATAGCAATAGTGAAGGAGAAGAGTACGAGAATGATCCGTTTCAAAATAGTTTTTCTTATTAAAATAGTACCTAAGGCTTTCCATTTCTAACTAAGGCTACGCGACTAGGTCGACATCGGCTCTGATACCACTTCTGTGGGAACCCGGAATTAACTTCCAGACCCTCCTGTGTATATTTGTCAACCCCAACATCATTGTTGACAACACAGTGAAATGGTATCATTGTAGAACATTAAAAGTTTAACAACTCTCGCCACAAGGCATACATAGTGAAATGTCTCATGAAATTTATTACAACTAGAAACACAGCGGAATATATAAATATGTAGCGACTCTATCTCCACCACAGGTAGTCGATGTAGTCAACGTGTCCTCACTCCTCAGGATCATCATAATAGTCGTAGTCGACGCCCTCGTCTTCATAGATCTCTGTTGTTCAACAAAAGTATTGCCATGAGTACATTAGGTACTCAACATGCCTCCCACGGGGAAGGACCTAATAACTACGTGTGGCTTCAAAGGAAGGCTGTATGGCTCATTTGCGTAAAGCTAATTTTGTTTAACAAATAAAGTAGTTGGATGGAACAGTTTTAGATGAAAACATGTTTTATCTCCAGAACAACTTTCATCAAGTGAGGATCCTCGATCAACTCACATCCTTCATAGGTTTCAAGAATAGGGGCAAAGAGGGAATAGGCAAGACAGGTCCTGTATGTCAAGAAAGATTCATGTGTTTTCCATGACTGTGGACACGGCTATTCAAATAGTTTTACACTCTGCAGAGGTCGTACACTTTACCCACACGACACAATCTCGTCTTGATGCCACCAGTGGCTGCTGGTATAGTACACCATTTGGTATACCAGCAGGGAGATTGTTACGAGGTCTTTCATTAGATCAAACTTATTGTGCCAAGCGCACTAGGTTTCAACATGGAAGTAACCGCAGTTCACAGTCCGGGCCCCCCTTTTGTGCCGAGGACACTCCTCGCAAGGCAGCTATCCCATCTGCGGTACGGCGATGACGACAATAAGAGTGAACTAACCAATCAACCAAGCCAATGCCCATATAGCATGTGGCTATACTGTTAACACAATCTTCAAATTCAAGACTTATTAGGCCTTAAGCGGCACGGACGACTGATTGCCCCCTTCAACTCGTGAAGGGCAGCCAATCACTCCTTCAATCCTTGATTCAGCTGTCGCCCGCTCCAGTATTCAGATGGTAAGTTTCACCCAGAGTAGAAGAGGATAGAGAAGGTCAACAAGGGCCAACAGGCCTAGCTCAGCATTAAGTTTCAACTGTCAATGACTCAGGGATCATTCAACAAGGCACCTATAGGGTGATAAGCATGGCTAAGCATTTCTACTCTAAGGGAACCTTATACTTCTACTCAGGTGTCAAGTAAATAGGCGACAAGCGAATCAAGGTAATGTGTCAATCGGCATGCTAGCTACGAGAATTAAAATAGCATGCACAATAGTAACAATAAAACTCAATGCAATTTTGTAAACCATAGGATAAGTATGATCAAAGAAGGAGGCATGCCTTCGTTGTTGAGTCCCTCTTCGGTAACCTGTTTCTGTCCATGTCCAACATCGTCGTCACTCCCTACTCATCATAACGATGGAAAATGGAAAAAAAATAAATACCAAAACAATAGTAAATTCAAATAACATCCAGAACAAATTAAGAGCGCTTGGATAACAGGATATTGATCAAGATGGAGATTCCAAAATGAAGTAGCAAGATAGGAAGGTAAGAGATATGATTCAACGAAGGGAAAGGGTTAGGTTGACACGGCTAAGGAAGACTTGGCGATCAAGACTGACGTTCTAATATAAATTATGCGATTAAACACTAGTAGTGCCCACTACACATCTCGACAAACTACATAGGAAACTACTGTATGATAAACATAACGGCATCGACACACCATGGAACCAACATATGCATTTTAACTACACAATCACAACATGGCATACTAAATGTAAAAGATAACCACAAATAAATATTTAGATGGAATCTAAATATTGATAATGGTCAATAGCAACATTTACATCTACTATATGCTAGTTCAAAAGGAAGCATTCCCTAAGATAACCAAACCAACATTATAAACCTTCGTAGTCAAGCAATCAAACATAATTCAATAAAATGATTTGAAATGATATAGGTCTAGCCGTAAAACATTACTAAAATAAAATAGGATCAAGTATATCAAACAATTAACAAGAAACTATACAAAAATGAAACAAAAGGATGAACAACTATCCTAGACATGATATGATTAAGATTAATAATCAACCACAAGTATATATTTGGATGAATCCAAATATTCATAATGGTTTACAACAAGCAAAGACTAAACCCCGGTCATAACAACTACTAGCAACTATTTTCAAAAACGAAGGACAAACCAATCCTATCACAAACTAATTGGGCAATTACATAATCAGACACATCATACAAGGCATGTCAGTATAAAATCATGAAGAGGCCTTATCTAATAACACAAGCACTAAAGATAGGAGTTTCTACGAGAAGATACTAAACTAGGGCATGGTCTTAGCAACAAAGAACAACCCATACTAATAACCACTATCACTTATAATATGACTAGCACACAACTCATCTAACATGAACGGTAAATGATTATAAGCATGTGATGAACTATTGCAACACATATAAAACACTCACAACACTAACATGAGACAAATCAAGCATATATGAGAAACACAAGTACAACTATACACATGGAATATAATAAACCATGAAAGATCACTATCATGACCTGATGTCTAGACTTAGGCATACCACAAATGCAAGAGTAAGATAACTAGATAGGATGCTAAGCATGGATAATCATCACACAAGATGCCAAAATATGCTATTAATAGAATACAACTTGTAACTATGAGATAACCCACTTGATAACAATTAATCTGAGATCAAACACGACGTTAACATACAACACTACCATGACAGTTATGAAATAAGCACATGAAAGCATATTAAGCACGTAGGGTAAACGACTAGATCATGGCATCAACCAAATCAAGCAATGATATATCGTAGAATGACTAAGAGAGACAACATGCATTTCTATCAAGTACAACTTACACTTGTAAAGACATAGGCATGACTATTCTATAACATGAATTGATACATGCACTATCCTCTAGTTATATTGTCACAACATCATGGAATGGTTTTGATCAAGCAAGCTGGAATCATACACCACTAGCATGTATCTTTACCAAGCAAAGTCTAACAGTATACACCATCATATCGTAAATCCTAGCAATGTTATAACACATCAAAATCATACAATAAAACAAGCATTCAACGTTTGAGCAAGTGATAGCATGACACGGTATTGTCCTAGGTAAATAAAACACATCGAATAATTATCAAGGTGTAATAAACTAACTTCTATGCGCAAGCGGGAGCTACATGCACTGGGGCTGCCCTTTTAATAAACTAACTTCTATGCCACAAGAAATAAATCCTACAAAGGAACACAATTATAACCATGACATAAAAGCATCGAACCATGTAAACTTGGATAATAAACATCTAGAAAAGAAGATGAACTAGGAAATCATATTCTATGCAACAAACTATAATGCACCCATTTCCAAAGAACAAGACATTTCATTTGACCTCTAGCATAAGCAAAACCATGCGACAACACCTAGAAGAAAATAACAATAATATGAACATCTATTGTACGAATGACATAATTTCAAACCAATAAAATAAACATGTGAGATGGATGAACATGAATATATAAACTATATTTAATATATCTTCATGCTAAACAATAAGAAAATAAGAAGTATTTAATAATTAGAGAAATCAAACAAAGCTTAGAATAATCTTACAAAGTCCTAAGCATGGAGACAATTCACCAAAAATTTGTACGGATTCTCAACATAGAGCAATAAAGAGTACTAGGCATTATTTAAATGATAACAATACGATTACCCATCAATGCTCCAAATCTAATTAAAATAGTAACACCCGACAAGCATGTACAAACAATAATAATATGATACACCAATCAACTCCTACACATGGTAAGAATTTGCAAAGACTTGTACAGAGACATCATAGGACTAGCACGCACCAAAGAAAAATATCATCAAGAACAAACTATATTTGACGATTTAAATAATCCTACAAACATGACTAATAAATCACATGACACTCTCGTAAAAATGAGATGATTAGCATGCACTCCTAACATATCCCGAATAGATGAATGATAAAATATTAACACAAAAGTTCACGGGTGAGCTACTACACATGTGATAATTCACAAGACCTATTGCAAACGCATATCACACTACTATATGATGTAGGAAATTAACAAATGAAACCGTACAAGACTATATTAAAATATATCATTCTAATTAAAAGAGCAATTGGATAAAGCACATTCTAAAAATTAAGTTGCCGATCTAACAAACTAGTTCCACCAATAGGTTCCTATCGTCATAGGGAGCATTTGATACATTCGGCATGAAGTCATCCGGGGAACAGATTCTACGGGAACATGTCGATGCCACCGAATGGCCTCCTATTTTGGACGCACGTGGACAACTAAAGAAATAGGCCCTAAAGTGATGCCTAACAGATGGACAAGGTATAGGGAAGTGAGCCTGTGAAAGGAATTGGACAAGAGCTCACCGAACTTGATGAAACAGCGCGATGAACTTGAAGAACAGTGTAGACGTACATGCAGAATCCTTCGCGTACAGTCGACGGAACGAACTTCTTCTTCCCTGAATGGATTCATGGCATGGTGGAGAAGAACCTGGTAAGTTAAGTAATTTGTTAGTTAAGTAATTTATATTGTTAATTTAAAAATATTTGGTGTTCATCGCTACTAAATTTTTTTATTTATAATTGTCAACTTATTTCTTATCTTCAAGAAATACTCGGAAGGCTGTAGACAAGACATCGACAGCTATGGCTCCAAACTTAATTGTGAGGAGAAAGGTTATCTTGTCTCATTCATAGATGATGTTGAGGCCTTTAAGACCAATCATTCTATCAACCCAAATTTTAGTGGATACGTGCCACTAGTCGATGAGTTGCATGATGGTAACTTCATTGCCAAAAACTTGGTATGTTTTTGTTAATGATGGTAACTTCATTGCATGCATTCTTCTTAAGTAAACTACATTGCTAACTATAGATGGTACTATATATATGTCCCTCAATATAGGCTCCCGAAGGAGGTTGTGCCTGACATGATCTTTACCAAAGGTCATATGCATATGGTTAGCTTACGACCAACTCCACCGAAGGCTTACTAAAAGATCATGGATGTCGGCTAGAGGGGGGTGAATAGGCGTTTTAAAATAATTACGGTGCAGGCTTGAACAAATGCGGAATAAACCTAGTGGTTAATTTGTCAAGCACAAAACCTAAAACGACTAGGCTCACCTATGTGCACCAACAACTTATGCTAAGCAAGATAAACTATTAGGTGATAGCAAGATATATGACAAGAAACAATATGGCTATCACAAAGTAAAGTGCATAAGTAAAGGGCTCGGGTAAGAGATAACCGAGGCACGTGGAGACGACGATCTATCCCGAAGTTCACACCCTTGCGGATGCTAATCTCCGTTTGGAGCGGTGTGGAGGCACGATGCTCCCCAAGAAGCCACTAGGGCCACTGTAATCTCCTCATGCCCTTGCACAATGCAAGATGACGTGATTCCACTAAGGGACCCTTGAGGGCGGTCACCGAACCCGTACAAATGGCAACCCTTGGGGGCGGTCACCGAACCCGTACACTTTGGCAACCCTTGGGGGCAGTCACCGGAACCGGTCAAATTGCTCGGTGTGATCTCCACAACCTAATTGGAGACCCCGGCGCTTGCCCGGAGATTTACAGCACAATGATTGAGCTCCGAACACCACCAATCATCTAGGGCACCGAGGCACCCAAGAGCAACAAGCTCAAGGGTACCAAGCACCCAAGAGTAATAAGCTTCTCAACTTGAAACTTCCACGTATATCCGTGGAGAACTCAAACCGATGCACCAAATGCAATGGCAAGGCACACGGAGTGCCCAAGTCCTTCTCTCCCAAATCCCACCAAAGAAACTATTGCTAGGGAGGAAAATGAGAGGAAGAACAAGAAGGAGAACACCAAGAACTCCAAGATCTAGATCCAACGGGTTCCCCTCACATAGAGGAGAAAGTGATTGGTGGAAATGTGGATCTAGATCTCCTCTCTCTTTCTCCCCCGAAACTAGCAAGAATCCATGGAGGGATTGAGAGATAGCAAGCTCGAAGAAGGTCAACAATGGGGGAAGAACACAAGCTTAAAGGATAAGGTTCATTGGGGAATAAGACCCCCTTTTATATGTGGGGAAAAATCCAACTGTTATGCTCACAGCCCGCACAGAGCGGTACTACAGCTCATGGGAGCAGTACTACCGCTAGGGCGGTGGAAGCCCTTTGAAAAAAACAGCGAGGAGGCAAAAGGCCGGTAGAACCGCCAGAGCGGTAGAACCGCCAGAGCGGTACTACCGCTCGTCCTCACGGTACTACCTCTAGGGGCAGCGGTACGATTTCTAAGGGTAGCGGTACTACTGCTTGCGAGCGGTACTAAAAAATACATCCATGCCTACCACCGCTGGACTTAAGACGAGTTTTTGGTCCGGAGCGGAAGTAGCCACGGAAGTAGCCGCGGTAGTACCGCTCTGGAGCGGTAGTAAAAAATTACATCCGCTCCAAGCGGTAGTACCGCTGCAACCTTTTTAAGGACACCAAAACTGACACAACTTCTGCAAACAGACTCCGAATTCAATGAAACCAAGTTTGTTGGAAAGCTAGCGACAATAGCTAACACAATCTTGATAGAAATAACAATAAGAAGGAAATTAGAAAAGGCCCATAAGAAAATGGTGAGAACCCTTCCTCAAATAAGACCTGTAAAACCTCCAACACTGAAAACGCAATAGAAGAAGCATGTGAACTCTGTTTTCGAAGAACTCGAGCTTGTCAAGAAGATGACCATAAGCTCCAAATCTCACAAGGATAAAACCAAACAAGAATCAAGGAAGATGATGCAAGCATGAAACCGTTTGAGCTCTCTATGAACGATATGATCAAGCTACTCACTTGAGAGCCCCCCTTGATAGTACGGCAATCGATCCCATAACCCGGTCTCCAAACTACCACCATGAGACCGGTAAAATAGAGAACCTATCAAGGCAAAACCTTTGCCTTGCACATAGTCCACTTGAGCTAGATGATGACGATCTTGACTCCCTCAAGTTGGACCACCATTCTTGATTGTGTTGGCTCGATGAAGACTAGATGTTTGCTCCCCCATACTCTACTATGGGTGAGCCACTCTTTGTCACATCTTCACAAGTCCATTGACACAACAATGGAAGACAAGCTTCAAGGATGATCTCTTCATGATGCTCCACTTGAACTTGCACACCGCAACCTAACCCCACAAAGAACTCTCACGAAGACCATGGGTTAGTACACAAAGCATAATTGACAATGCTTACCATACCATGGGATCACTTGATCCCTCTCGGTACATCTTCTACACTTTGTGTGTTGATCAACTTGATTCACTCTTTGACTTAGTCTTGGTTAACCTCTCACATGACCAATATTTAGGTAATTCCTTGAGTAGCACCTTGGTTATCTCAAACTCTCCTTGAAACCAACAAATGGACTCCAAGAAAAGCCTATGGACAAATCCTTCAAATATAACTCAAGGCAAGCATTAGTCCATAGAGATTGTCATTAATTACCAAAACCAAACATGGGGGCACCAAATGTTCTTTCACTTACCATAGTGCATACTCGATTTCTTCAAACAATCAAATGCTCAATATGAAAGAATGGAGCAAAGTGATGAATGCGCACAAACAACTAATTGGAGACAACATGAATGTGCGCATGCCACAAGTTGGAGATAGGTGTATCTCCATTCTCCATTATGAAGATGGACCGGTTTATCTATTTTATGCCATTTTACCTAGG
The DNA here is from genome assembly GCF_003073215.2 of Triticum urartu. Lineage (NCBI taxonomy): Eukaryota > Viridiplantae > Streptophyta > Magnoliopsida > Poales > Poaceae > Triticum > Triticum urartu. Next base: position 429,628,078 of record NC_053027.1, read on the forward strand.
AGAGAGGAGTAGGTCCTAGGTATTAAGAACAATTAGTTAGTGTTGATTATGACTAGTGACCAACTTGTTATATAACTCGTGGACGATAATGATGATGATGAGGAGTTGTCATATGACTATGATGTATTATGATGATGATGATGAGTTATTACATCATTGGGTGAAAGAACCGTGGATTAGATTCAAGTGGATGGATCAAAAGTGACCAAGTTGGATTAGCCTATAATAACTAATTATGATCATAATGATATAAAAATATGATACTGTATGAAAACTTGTATAACGTTGTATGAATATGACATAAAATAAAACAGAAATTGAATACATAATAATAGTAGTAGTGCGGGGTGGAGCGGCGCTGCTAGTAATTAGCAGTAGCATGTTCTCTGGGCGGCGCTACTACTAACTGAGTTATCAGTAGTGCGTTCCAAGCGGCGCTACTGGTTAATGTTAGTTGTAGCGACGTAGCAGTTGCGCCGGTCCCTACGCTACTGCTAGGCCATTTACCCGCGCAACTCTAGGGGAACGCAGTATTTCAAAAAAAATCCTACGATCACGCAAGATCTATCTAGGAGATGCATAGCAACGAGAGGGGAGAGTGTGTTTATGAACCCTCGTAGACCAAAAGTAGAAGCATTGAGTAACGCAGTTGATGTAGTCGAACGTCTTCGCGATACAACCAATCAAGTACCGAACGCACGATACCTCCGCGATCTGCACACGTTCAGCTCGGTGACATCCCTTGAACTCTAGATCCTGCTGAGGCCGAGGGAGAGTTTCGTCAGCACGACGGCGTGTTGATGGTGATGATGAAGTTACCGACGTAGGGTTTCGCCTAAGCACTACGACAATATAACCGAGGTGGAAATCTATGGAGGGGGGCACCACACACGGCTAAGAAATCAACTTGTGTATCTATGGGTGCCCCTCCCCCGTATATAAAGGAGTGGAGGAGGGGAGGGCCGGCCTCCTATGGCGCGCCCCAAGGGGGGGATTCCTACTCCTAGTAGGAGTAGGTCCCCCCCTTCCCTAGTTGGAGTAGGAGAAGAAGGAAGAGGGAGAGAAGGAAAGGGGGACAACCCCCTTCCCAATTCAGATTGGGCTTGGAGGGCGCGTGCCTCCCACTTGGTCACCTCCTCCTCTCTCCCACCATGGCCCATTAAGGCCCATTAACTCCCCGAGGGGTTCTGGTAACCCCCGGTACTCCGAAAAATGCCCGAACCTATCCGAAACCTTTCCGGTGTCCAAACATAGCCTTCCAATATATCAATCTTTATGTCTCGACCATTTTGAGACTCCTTGTCATGTCCGTGATCACATCCGGGACTCCGAACTATCTTCGGTACATCAAATTACATAACTCATAATACATACCATCATCGAATGTTAAGCGTGCGGACCCTACGGGTTCGAGAACTATGTAGACATGACCGAAACTAATCTCCGGTCAATAACCAATAGCGGAACCTAGATGCTCATATTGGTTCCTACATATTCTACGAAGATCTTTATCGGTCAAACCGCATAACAACTATGTTTGTTCCCTTTGTCATCAGTATGTTACTTGCCCGAGATTCGATCATTTGTATCATCATACCTAGTTCAATCTCGTTACCGGCAAGTCTCTTTACTCGTTCCATAACGCAACATCCCGCAACTAACCCATTAGTCACATTGCTTGCAAGGATTATAGTGATGTGCATTACCAAGAGGGCCCAGAGATACCTCTCCGACAATCGGAGTGACAAATCCTAATCTCGATCTATGCCAACTCAACAAACACCATCGGAGACACCTGTAGAGCATCTTTATAATCACCCATTTACGTTGTGATGTTTTATAGCACACTAAGTGTTCCTCCAGTATTCGGGAGTTGCATAATCTCATAGTCATAGGAACATGTATAAGTTATGGAGAAAGCAATAGCAATAAACTAAACGATCATGGTGCTAAGCTAACAGATGGGTCAAGTCAATCACATCATTCTCTAATGATGTGATCCCGTTCATCAAATGACAACTCATGTCTATGGTCAGGAAACTTAACCATCTTTGATTAACGATCTAGTCAATGTAGAGGCATACTAGTGACACTCTGTTAGTCTATGTATTCACACATGTACTAAGTTTCCGGTTAATACAATTCTAGCATGAATAATAAACATTTATCATGATATAAGGAAATATAAATAACAACTTTATTATTGCCTCTAGGGCATATTTCCTTCAGTCTCCCACTTGCACTAGAGTCAATAATCTAGATTACATTGTAATGATTCTAACACCCATGGAGTCTTGGTGCTGATCATGTTTTGCTCGTGAGAGAGGCTTAGTCAATGGGTCAGCAACATTCAGATCCGTACGTGTCTTGCAAATCTCTATGTATCCCTCCTTGACTTGATCACGGATGGAATTGAAGCATCTCTTGATGTGCTTGGTTCTCTTGTGAAATCTGGATTCCTTTGCCAAGGCAATTGCACTAGTATTGTCACAAAAGATTTTCATTGGACCCGATGCACTAGGTATGACACCTAGATCGGATATGAACTCCTTCATCCAGACTCCTTCATTTGCTGCTTCCGAAGAAGCTATGTATTCTGCTTCACATGTAGATCCCGCCATGACGCTTTGCTTAGAACTGCACCAACTGACAGCTCCACCATTCAATAAAAATACGTATCCGGTTTGTTATTTAGAGTCATCTGGATCAGCATCAAAGCTTCCATCGATGTAACCGTTTACGACGAGCTCTTTGTCACCTCCATAAACGAGAAACATATCGTTAGTCCTTTTCAGGTATTCCAGGATATTCTTGACCGCTGTCTAGTGATCCACTCCTGGATTACTTTGGTACCTACCTGCTAAACTAATAGCAAGGCACACATCAGGTCTGGTACACAGCATTGCATACATGATAGAACCTATGGCTGAAGCATAGGGAATGACTTTCATTTTCTCTCTATCTTCTGAAGTGGTCGGGCATTGAGTCTGACTCAACTTCACACCTTGTAACACAGGCAAGAACCCTTTCTTTGCTTGATCCATTTTGAACTTCTTCAAAACTTTATCAAGGTATGTGCTTTGTGAAAGTCCAATTAAGCGTCTTGATCTATCTCTATAGATCTTGATGCCCAATATATAAGCAGCTTCACCGAGGTCTTTCATTGAAAAATTCTTATTCAAGTATCCTTTTATGCTATTTAGAAATTCAGTGTCATTTCCGATCAGCAATATGTCATCCACATATAATATCAGAAATGCTACAGAGCTCCCACCACTTTCTTGTAAATACAGGCTTCTCCAAAAGTCTGTATAAAACCATGTGCTTTGATCACACTATCAAAGCGTATATTCCAACTCCGAGATGCTTGTACCAGTCCATAAATGGATCGCTGGAGCTTACACACTTTGTTAGCACCTTTTGGATTGACAAAACCTTCTAGTTATATCATATACAACTCTTCTTTAAGATATCCATTAAGGAATGCAGTTTTGACATCCATTTGCCAAATTTCGTAATCATAAAATGCGGCAATTGCTAACATGATTCGGATGGACTTAAGCATCGCTATGGGTGAGAAGGTATCATCATAGTCAACTCCTTGAACTTGTCGAAAACCTTTCGCAACAAGTCGAGCTTTGTAGATAGTAACATTACCATCAGCGTTAGTCTTCTTCTTGAAGATCCATTTATTCTCTATGGCTTGCCAATCATCGGGCAAGTCAACCAGAGTCCACACTTTGTTCTCATACATGGATCCCATCTCAGATTTCATGGCCTCAAGCCATTTTGTGGAATCTGGGCTCATCATCGCTTCCTCGTAGTTTGTAGTTTCGTCATGGTCAAGTAACATGACCTCCAAAACAGGATTACCGTACCACTCTGGTGCGGATCTTACTTTACTTGACATCCGAGGTTCGGTAGTAACTTCACCAGAAGTTTCATGATCATCATCATTAGCTTCCTCACTAATTGGTGTAGGAATCACTGGAACTGATTTCTATGATGAACTACTTTCCAATAAGGGAGCAGGTACAGTTACCTCATCAATTTCGTACTTTCCTCCCACTCACTTCTTTCGAGAGAAACTCCTTCTCTAGAAAGGATCCATTCTTAGCAACGAATATCTTGCCATCGGATCCGTGATAGAAGGTGTACCCAACAGTCTCCTTTGGGTATCCTATGAAGACACATTTCTCCGATTTGGGTTCGAGCTTATTAGGTTGAAGCTTTTTCACATAATCATCGCAGCCCCGAACTTTAAGAAACGACAACTTGGGTTTCTTGCCAAACCACAGTTCATATGGTGTCGTCTCAACGGATTTCGATGGTGCCATATTTAACGTGAATGCAGCCGTCTCTAAAGCATAACCCCAAAATGATAGCGGTAAATCAGTAAGAGACATCATAGATCACACCATATCTAATAAAGTGCGATTACGACGTTCGGACACACCATTACGCTGTGGTGTTCCAGGTGGCGTGAGTTGCAAAACTATTCCGCATTGTTTCAAATGAAGACCAAACTCATAACTCAAATATTCACCTCCACGATCATATCGTAGAAACTTAATTTTCTTGTTACGATGATTTTTCAGTTCACTCTGAAATTCTTTGAACTTTTCAAATGTTTCAGACTTATGTTTCATCAAGTAGATATACCCATATCTTCTCAAATCATCTGTGAAGGTCAGAAAATAACGATACCCGCCACGAGCATCAACACTCATTGGACCGCATACATCAGTATGTATTATTTCCAATAAGTTTGTTGCTCGTTCCACTATTCCGGAGAACAGAGTCTTAGTCATCTTGCCCTTGAGGCATGGTTCACAAGCATCAAGTGACTCATAATCAAGTGATTCCAAAAGCTCATCAGCATGGAGTTTCTTCCTGCGCTTCACACCAATATGACCTAAACGGCAGTTCCACAAATAAGTTGCACTATCATTATTAAACTTATATATTTTGGCTTCAATATATGAATATGTGTATCATTACTATCAAGATTTAGTAAAAATAGACCACTCATCAAGGGTGCATGACCATAAAAGATATTACTCATATAAAGAGAAAAACCATTATTCTCAGATTTAAATGAATAACCATCTCGCATCAAACAAGATCTAGATATAATGTTCATGCTTAACGCTTGCACCAAATAACAATTATTCAGGTCTAAAACTAATCCCGAAGGTAGATGTAGAGGTAGCGTGCCGACGACAATCACATCGAATTTGGAACCATTTCCCACGCGCATCGTCACCTCGTCCTTAGCCAATCTTCACTTAATCCTTAGCACCTGTTTCGAGTTGCAAATATTAGCAACAGAACCAGTATCAAATACCCAGGCACTACTGTGAGAATTAGTAAGGTACACATCAATAACATGTATATCAAATATACCTTTCACTTTGCCATCCTTCTTATCCGCCAAATACTTGGGGCAGTTCCGCTTCCAGTGACCAGTCCCTTTGTAGTAGAAGCACTTAGTCTCAGGCTTAGGTCTAGACTTGGGCTTCTTCACTTGAGCAGCAACTTGCTTGCCATTCTTCTTAAAGTGCCCCTCCTTCCCTTTGCCCTTCTTCTTGAAACTGGTGGTCTTGTTGACCATCAACACTTGACGCTCCTTCTTGATTTCTACCTCCGCAGCCTTTAGCATCGCGAAGAGCTCGAGAATTGTATTATCCATCCCTTGCATATTATAGTTCATCACAAAGCTTTTTTAGCTTGGTGGCAGTGATTGAAGAACTCTGTCAATGACACTATCAACCGGAAGATTAACTCCCATCCGAGTCAAGTGATTGTGGTACCCAGACATTCTGAGTATGTGTTCACTGACAGAACTATTCTCCTCCATTTTGTAGTTGTAGAACTTATTGGAGACTTCATATCTCTCAATCCGGGCATTTTCTTGAAATATTAACTTCAACTCCTGGAACATCTCATATGCTCCATGACATTCAAAACGTCATTGAAGTCCCGGTTCTAAGCCGTAAAGCATGGCACACTGAACTATCGAGTAGTCATCAGCTTTGCTCTGCCAGGTGTTGATAATATCTGGAGTTGCTCCTGCAGCGGGTGCACCTAGCGGTGCTTCCAGGACGTAATTCTTCTGTGCAGCAATGAGGATAATTCTCAAGTTACGGACCCAGTCCGTGTAGTTGCTACCATCATCTTTCAACTTAGCTTTCTCTAGGAACGCATTAAAATTCAACAGAACAACAGCATGGGCCTTTTATCTACAACAACATAGACATGCAAAATACTATCAGGTACTAAGTTCATGATAAATTAAAGTTCAATTAATCATATTACTTAAGAACTCCCACTTAGATAGACATCCCTCTAATCATCTAAGTGATCACGTGATCCATATCAACTAAACCATGTTCGATCATCACATGAGATGGAGTAGTTTTCAATGGTGAACATCACTATGTTGATCATATCTACGATATGATTCGCGCTCGACCTTTTGGTCTCAGTGTTCCGAGGCCATATCTGCATATGCTAGGCTCCTCAAATTTAACCCGAGTATTCTGCTTGTGCAAAATTGACTTGCACCCATTGTATGTGAACATAGAGCTTATCACACCCGATCATCACGTGGTGTCTCGGCACGACGAACTATAGCAATGGTGCATACTCAGGGAGAACACTTATACCTTGAAATTTAGTGAGATATCATCTTATAATGCTACCACCGTACTAAGAAAAATAAGATGCATAAAAGATAAGAATCACATGCAATCAATATAAGTGATATGATATGGCCATCATCATCTTGTGCCTTTGATCTCCATCTCCAAGGCACCGTCATGATCACCATCATCACCGGCTTGACACCTTGATATCCATCGTAGCATCGTTGTTGTCTCGCCAACTATTGCTTCTATGACTATCGCTACCGCTTAGTGATAAAGTAAAGCAATTACATGGCGATTGCATTTCATACAATAAAGCGATAACCATATGGCTCCTGCTAGTTGCCGGTAACTGTGTTACCAAACATGGTCATCTCATACAACAATTTATATAATCACGTTTTGACCATATCACATCACAACATGCCCTACAAAAACAAGTAAGACGTCCTCTACTTTGTTGTTGCAAGTTTTATGTGGCTCCTACGGGTTTAGCAAGAACAGTTCTTACCTACGCATCAAAAACCACAAAACAGTATAGTGATTGATTTTTGATCTTCAGAAAGAACCCTGTTCATTGAATCCGATTCAACTAAAGCTGGAGAAACTGACACCTGCCAGCCACCTGTGTGCAAAGCACGTCGGTAGAACCAGTCTCATGAACGCGGTCATGTAATGTCGGTCCGGGCCGCTTCATCCAAGAATACCACCAAATCAAGAAACAACTAGTGACGGCAAGTAATATGTATATACCCACGCCCACAACTCCTTTGTGTTCTACTCGTGCATATAACATCTACGCATAGACCTGGCTCTGATACCACTATTGGGGAACGCAGTATATCAAAAAAATTCCTACGATCACGCAAGATCTATCTAGGAGATGTATAGCAACGAGAGGGGAGAGTGTGTCTACGTACCCTCGTAGACCGAAAGCGGAAGCATTGAGTAACGTGGTTGATGTAGTCGAACATCTTCGCGATCCAGCTGATCAAGTACCGAACGCACGACACCTCTGCGGTCTGCACACGTTCAACTCGGTGACGTCCCTCGAACTCTAGATCCAGCTGAGGCCGAGGGAGAATTTTGGCAGCACGACGGCGTGTTGATGGTGATGATGAAGTTACCGACGTAGGGCTTTGCCTAAGTACTACGGCAATATGACCGAGGTGGAAATCTGTGGAGGGGGGCACCGCACACGGCTAAGAAATCAACTTGGGTGTCTATGGTGTGCCCACCTCCATGTATATAAAGGAGTGGAGGAGGGGAGGGCCGGCCTCCTATGGCGCGCCCCAAGGGGGGTATTCCTACTCCTAGTAGGATTAGGTTTCCCCCTTCCCTAGTTGGAGTAGGAGAAGAAGGAAAAGGGCGAGGGAGAGAAGGAAAGGGGGCTGTCCCCCTTCCCAATTCAGGTTGGGCTTAGGGGCGCGTGCCTCCCACTTGGTCGCCTCCTCCTCTCTCCCACCATGGCCCATTAAGGCCCATTAACTGTAACACCCACGATGCGGCTATATCTCCCACGTGTCGAGGCATGACTTAGAGGCATAACCACATGGTGGTTTTGTCGCAAGAGGGGTAATCTTCACACAATCCCATGTACTGAATAAGAAAGGGATAAAGAGTTGGCTTACAATCGCCACTTCACACAGATAGCAAGTTAAACATACATCATCTAAAGTACAATCAACGTCCGACTACGGAACCAAAATAAAAGAAGACATCCCCAAATGCTAGATCCCCGATCGTCCCAACTGGGCACCACTACGGATCATCCGAAAAAGACACATAACAACGATCAAGATCTTCATCGAGCTCCCACTTGAGCTCGGTTGCGTCACCTGCACTGGTATCATCGGCACCTGCAACTGTTTGGAAGTAACCGTGAGTCACAAGGACTCAGCAATCTCACACCCGCGAGATCAAGACTATTTAAGCTTATGGGTAGGAAAGGGGTAATGGGGTGGAGCTGCAACAAGCGCTAAGCATATATGGCGGCTACCATACGCAATTAAGAGCGAGAAGAGAAGCAACACAACAGTCGTGACGCTAGACGTGATCAAGAAGTGATCCTGAAACTACTTACGTTCAAGCATAACACAAGACCGTGTTCACTTCCCGGACTCTGCCGAAAAGAGACCATCACGGTTACACATGCGGTTGATGCATTTTAATTAAGTCAAGTGTCAAGTTCTCTACAACCGAATATTAACAAATTCCCATCTGCCACATAACCACAAGCATGGCTCTCAAAAGTTTATACCCTGCAGGGGTGTCCCAACTTACCCATCACAAGCTCTCACGGTCAATGAAGGATATTCCTTCTCCCGGAAAGACCCGATCAGTCTCGGAATCCCGGTTACAAGACATTTCGACAATGGTAAAACAAGACCAGCAAGACCACCCGAATGTGCCAACAAATCCCGATAGGAGCTGCACATATCTCGTTCTCAGGGCACACTGGATGAACACTACGTGTAGCTAAAACCAGCCCTCAAGTTTCCCCGAGGTGGCACTGCAAGTGGCTCTAGGTTGGACCAACACTCGAAGGAGCACTGGCCCGGGGGGTAAAATAAGATGACCCTCGGGCTCCAGAAACCCAAGGGAAAAGGCTTAGGTTGTTAGGCAAATGAAAAACCAAGGTTGGGCCTTGCTGGAGGAGTTCTATTCAAAGCGAACTGTCAAGGGGTTCCCATAACACCCAACCGCGTAAGGAACGCAAAATCAAGGAACATAACACCGGTATGATGGAAACTAGGGCGGCAAGAGTGGAACAAAACACCAGGCATAAGGCCGAGCCTTCCACCCTTTACCAAGTATATAGATGCATTAATTAAAAAAAGAGTTATTGTGATATCCCAACAAAATCCATGTTCCCACATGGAACAAACATCAAATTCACCTGCAACTAACAATGCTATAAGAAGGGTTGAGCAAAAGCGGTAACTTAGCCAAACAATGGTTTGCTAGGAAGGTGGGTTAGAGGCTTGACATGGCAATATGGGAGGCATGATATAACAAGTGGTAGGTAGCGCGACATAGCGGTAGAACGAACAACTAGCAAGCAAAGATAGAGGTGATTTCGCGGGTATGGTCATCTTGCCTGAGATCCCGCAAGGAAGAAGAACGAGTCCATGAAGAAGACAAACGGACGGAGTCAAACGAATCCTCACAACTCCGGAACGAAACCGAAGCTAACGAGAGAAGCAACCCGGAAAGAAGTAAGCAACATAGTAAACAACCATCACATAAACATGGCATGATGCACAACCAAGTATGATGCATGTCCGGTTTAATGAAACATGGCATGGCAAAGTGCACAAACAATACTACAAATTAAGTGGAGCTCAATATGCAATGAGTTGCATATTGACGAAACACCACATTCGATTATTTAGTTCACTCCCGGTTATGTACCCAACAATATTAAATGTTGTTAAACATGGCAAGAGGTGAAGCATAAAGAAATTATCTATTTAGGCAAGTTTAAATGAGGCCGGAAATAACAAACAACAATTCTGGTAAATCCCCATATGTATTTAGCAATTTAATGCAAACACCAATTTAAACATTTTAAAAGTTGTTAGCATGATGTGGATGACCTATTCAAGGTTGGATGCAATTTTTATGAAAATGTTGATAAGAGCATTTTATGAAGCATTTGTCCTCATGGCGAAAACGAAAGGGGTGTGTCGGTGTCAAAACCGGCGGATCTCGGGTAGGGGGTCCCGCACTGTGCGTCTAGGCCGGATGGTAACTGGAGGCAAGGGACACGAAGTTTTACCCAGGTTCGGGCCCTCTTGATGGAGGTAAAACCCTACATCCTGCTTGATTAATATTGATGATATGGGTAGTACAAGAGTAGATCTACCACGAGATCGGAGAGGCTAAACCCTAGAAGCTAGCCTATGGTATGATTGTTGTTCTGTATGTTGTCCTACGGACTAAAAACCCTCCGGTTTATATAGACACCGGACAGGGTTAGGGTTATACAAAGTCGGTTACAATGGTAGGAGATCTACATATCCGTATCGCCAAGCTTGCCTTCCACGCCGAGGAAAGTCCCTTCTGGACACGGGACGAAGTCTTCAATCTTGTATCTTCATAGTCCAGGAGTCTAGCTGAAGGTATAGTCCGGCCATCCGGACACCCCCTAATCCAGGACTCCCTCAGTAGCCCCTGAACCAGGCTTAAATGACGACAAGTCCGGCGCGCAGATTGTCTTCGGCATTGCAAGGCGGGTTCCTCCTCCAAGCACTTCATAGAAGATTTTGAACACAAAGATAGTGTCCGGCTCTGCAAAATAAGTTTCCACATATTGCCATAGAGAGAATAATATTTACACAAATCTAATCTGCTGACGTATTCCGTAGCATGACACACCACGGCCAAGCCTTTATCCGAATCATTTTATTATCCCACCTCAGCGCATCATGCGAGGCGGTTTCCTTGGCACGTCTTGTTAAAGCAGAGATCGTGTCCCCTTATTCCGGGATTCTCATCAATACGGGCGTGGGTAACCCAACCACTTCTAGGACTCCTAGATTATAGGCAAGTCCAAACGTCCACGGAGAGGACGCTTGATATTCACCATCTTTATAAAGGGACAAGGCTTTTATTTTTTCCCTCCCGTGCTCAATCGAATCCTTCCCCCACCTCAAGCTCAAACACCCAAAGTTCAAGTCAGGTGCTCCCAACCTTCAATCATGTCCGGATCTAGCCTTCAAGGCCGATGGGTGCCTTCCTCCGTCATGGAAGAAGACATCAAAAAGTTGAGGGAGGCCAGATATCTGAACGCCGAGATTTTGCATCGGCTGCCTGCCCGAGGGCAGGCCGTCCCCTCCCCCGAACCCAACGAGAACGTCATGTTCGTCTCCCACTTCCTCCAGGTCTAGGCCTTGCTCTGGATCCTTTCGTCAGGGGTTTGATGTTTTATTACGGGCTAGATTTCCATGATCTAGCTCCGGACTCCTTTCTTCATATCACGACATTTATTGTCGTGTGTGAGGCTTTCCTCCGGGTTACCCCTCACTTCGGCCTGTGGCTCAAGACCTTTGAAGTAAAGCCGAAGATGATCGAGGGGCAACATGCAGCGTGTGGAGGTGCCTCAATATGCAAGATGACGGGAGCTCCATGGCCCAAAGGTTCCATTCCAGAGGTGTCTGAATTGTGGCAACAGGAGTGGTTCTACATCACGGCTCCTAGAAGTGCCAAGTGGGCTGCCGCCCCTGTTTTCCGCTCGGGCCCTCCCCCACAACTGATGTCATGGATTAGCAGAGGTCTGAGCTGGGGTCCAGCCAAGGACGTGCCTATAGTGCAAAGCCGCATTCGAGATCTCTTCAATGGAGATTTTAGTTTGGTTGCGGTAATACAAGTTATGCTGGTTCGGCAAGTCCAGCCTTGCAAACGCTGGCCCCTTCGCTTGTGGGAGTTCAATCCCGAGGGACCGCGTGTCATTCAAAATTTCCTCGGCCTGACGCACGAGGAGATGTACAAGTCATTCTTCGGACCTCAGGTAGAGTGTCCGGAAATCACCAAGGACGTGGGCCTGAGCAGTAACCGCGCCGCCGAACAGGTAAGGAATCTTCCGGCCGAACATACTATCTCTCATTTGTTACGAAGTTATTTCTGAGAGTTCGCTTTTTGACCAGGACTGGCTAACAAAGGCGAAGTTGATTCGGTGTTCGGCCCCCCTCCCTGAGGGTTTGGACAATCTGGTATTGGAAAAGATGCTCCAGGTCGCACCTTGCCCGGAGCCCTTGAAAGAAGATACTGGGAAGGATAATCCGAGCAGACGCGGGCCCCCAACGCGGCCCATTCTAACCGAGGGAGCGAGCGTCTCCATGAAGGAAGACGACCAGAGGAGGAAAAGGACTGCGCCCGGTGATTCGGAAGCCGAAGCTTCCAAACGGGAGAAGAAGTCTCCCACAGAGGGTCCTACCTTGGGGGGTGCTTTTGCCACACAAAGTCCGCGGGGGGAGCAATTCTCCAGCGAGTCATAAGTGACCCAAAATACTTTAATGGTACAGGTATGCCATATTTTTCTTCTGAGAAAATAACCACCGCACATATCTTTGCAGTTCGGGCCTTAGCCCCTCTCAAATGAGCTCGTCTTCGGGGGATCTTCTTCCAGAGATGATGGAGAGCGAAATGCCTCCTCCGGACTCCTACGCTCCGGAAGCGGGCGACCCCGAAGTGTCGTCATGGAGGGCCTCTCCGAGTCCGGTGAGGCCAGAAGATAATCCCATTGACCCCCGAAGCTCCCAGTGTCCGGCTCCCAAAGAGAGCGGACAAAAGAGTCCGGCACCGTCTGGTGTGCGATCGGATGTTTTGAGGGAGTTGGTGGGGCGAGCGACCATCTCAGATGAACACCGTGTGCTGATGAATACGGTGATGGAGAGAATCTCGTCCGCCCAAAGCGGATTGCATGAAGCTTTTATGAGTCTACTGACAGGCTTTGAGGTACGTAAAATAATGTATGATAGTCCTGCACATGCTAGGTGTGCCCTGTGTAGATAGTATCCCCTGCGACTCTGGTTGTCGTCGGAAACGACGATGAACAGAGGATCATATTCCTAGGTAATAACCATACTGCCTCTATGTGCAGGTGATGGAAGCTCCGGTGGCTAGCCGGATTGCCCATTTAAAATGGCAGTTGGATGCGGCAGACGTCGACATCGAGCTTGTTAACAAAAGGCTTGACGAGGCACAAGGTAAGTGTCATTATCTGATAAACGCCACATGGTAAGAGCAGCATGATGCCAGTATCTTTAATATGTTGTGACTGCAGATGGAGCTGCCACTGTTGAAGCCTTGCGGGCAGAACTTGCCCGAGCCAAGGAACAAGCGAGGTTTGGTAATGTGGCTGCTTTGAAGGCGGCCGAAGAGTTGAAAGCCGAGAAGGCCGCGCATGGCGAGAGCCGAGATAAGATGGCCAAGATGGCCATAGAATTAAAAGCGCCGCCGACCGTTGCCGGGTTCTTGAAAAGGAAAACCTAGCGAAGCCATCGGACCTTGAGAAGGCTGCTGCGACGAGAAAAGACATCCGCTCTGCTATGAGGGCGAAGAAGGAGGAGCTGCGGAAAGCCGGGGATATTGTAGCTGGGAAATCCTTTATGTTGCGGAGGAAGTTCGGAGATCCACGGTATGCCTCACTGGATCGGCTGTGGAGTTTGGAGGATGTGTGTATGGATTTGGCGGCGAGCGCTGCCGATGCGGCCAAGTACTTCCAGGGTCAGACTGGCCGTGAAGTGGACCAGCTGTTTTGGACACAATTCCATTCTCCCAAGCGTCCGCTTTCATTGACTGACCAATTAGCTGAATGGGCCGAACTGAATAGGTTGTTCGGACTCGCCATGAGGTCTGTTGTGGATTAGCTATGGCCAGAAAGGCCAAAACCGAACAGCTATTTCATCTTGGTGCAGCAGTTCCTTGACGTGGTGCCACGCATTAATGCGATGAAGAGGTCGGCGTGCATAGAGGGCGCACGGATGGCCTTTGCCCGTGTTAAAGCATACTGGGCGGAGATGGATGCTACCACTGTTGCAGCGCGGGATTCGGCCATAGGTCGAATGGCTGCTGAGCACTACTTTGAAGAAGTTCTTGAGGGTGCTCGTTTGATAGAGACCCAGTGCTCAAAAAATATTATGTTTGAGTGATATGTAATCTCATTGTAAGCGAAATGCTTTTATAAATTTTATAAGGCTATTTTTATACTATTTCCTGAAAGTAATATGATGCCTCCTGGGCGGCCGTTTATGTATACATGTGTATAACCTGAAAGATTGCAGCCGTCGGCTTCAACCCTCACGCATATAATGCGGAGGTGCTCGCAAAAAACACGCGTTCACACTTAACCCAACGTCTTGGTCCTATTAAGGAGGTGATAGCGGAGCGAGCAAGCCAAACGGACTATAATGCTTTAGCACTTTCACTTAGCCATAGGAGTTTGACAGTGGGGCTACTAGATAGCCCCTGGTGGCTCCGCACTCTCCCGATCCCAGGGTGCGTACATGCCTGGCCGGAAAACGACCCTTCGTTAAGGCGGAGGAATTCTAACATTCCAACAGGTCATCGAGTGGTTGACCGGTCTCACGCTATATCATGACAGTCAGTTTTCGGCTTTCTCTACTGAGGTGCTCGTCCGGATGAACCAGGGCACAATCGCAGTAGTTCTCCTGGTGCTACCTTAGCCGGTAAAGCGGAACGTAAGGCACCAAAACACAGGAGCCGGGCAAACCCAACATTTGACCAAAGACAATGATTCGGAGCTGATGCATATAGGGCCAAACTCGCGACGCCGAACACTCCCTAAGGTATTCGGTCTTTGTGGTATAAACCAGGCCTAAATAATGGCCTTTGTAAGAAGCCCCTTGTGTCCAGGTACGTGCATTGTTCTGGCGTGGCCACATGCCAAGACGCCAGCATCCTTCTCAATTGTGGATATGTATCAACAAGAGACAGTAAAAAAGGTTTACGCAGGGTCTTAATCTAAAAAGAATCCTTGGAGCGGGTCCCTGCTGCATGTCTGTGCCTGTGTCTCCGTTGTGCTGTGTCCTGGACGGGTGTAGCACGATGATCGTCTGTAAAAGAGAGGAATTTAGGTGAAAAAGTTGTCGTGCAAAAAGATAGTTTTTAAAGAAACCATGTATAATTCAAGATGAGAAGAAATTGCCACTTGTCTGCGCGCGTTGGGGCCCTTGTATGGACAAATAGGGGTGTGACCATTTATTCGGTAGAAATAGCGGCGCCGGACTTGATTAGTTGTGTCTGAGGTCTTGACGACCTATTGGATCCTTTCACTAGTCCATGCACCTTTAGTATGCGGCTGCCAAGGCAGCCGCACTCTCTTCGGCGCGCAGAGATCGCTTGATATTTCCGTTCACTGAAATGATGCCACGTGGACCGGGCATCTTGAGTGTGAGGGAGGCGTAGTGTGGTATTGCATTAAAGCGAGCGAAAGCTTCGCGTCCGAGCAGTGCTTGATAGCCACTTTGGAATGGAGCGATGTGAAAGGTTAAATGCTCACGACGGAAGTTATCGGGGGAGCCGAATATAACTTGTAGTAGGAGGGAGCCCGTACAACGAGCCCCTGGGCCTGGCGTTACTCCTTTAAAGGTAGTATTGCTATGGCGAATTTTTGTTGGCTCTAACCCCATCCCGCGGATTGTATCCTGATATATTAGGTTTAGATTGCTGCCACCGTCCATCAAGACTCGTGTGAAGTGATATCCGCCAATTACTAGGTCTAATACCAGGGCAGCCCATCCTGCGCGTCAGATACTTGCTGAGTAATTGTGATGGTCGAAAGTGATTGGTTGAGACGACCAGTGGCAGGACTTCGCGGTGACAGGCACTTGGGTATATTTTCCTGGGAGTGCCGCGTTGTTTTTTCCCTTGATCACGTGTAACACGTTTACTGTTTTGACTTCTGGTGGAAATTTCTTTTGTTCCCCAGTGTCTTGCTTGGGAGGCTCGTCCTCGTCTTCACTTGGTGTATCTCCCCCTTGTGTACGGCGTTGAGCTTGTCGGACAGCTTGAAGACCCAACATTCTCTGTGCGTATGATTAGCAGGTTTACCAGGGGTACTATGGATCTGACATACTTGGTCTAGAATTTTGTTGAGGCTGGACAGTTCATCCCTGGTGCCTTTAGAGGACGGCTTTTGACCTTGCCGAGAGCTTTTGAATCCGGCGTTTACTGCCGTGCCCTTCGTGCTGCCTTCTTTATTCCGGCATTTGTTATTGCTGTTGCGCCGTGATTTCCTGTTTCCATCTCTAACTTCAGATGTGCTGGGGTCGCTGGTGCTGCATCTGGCTAGCCAGCTGTCTTCACCCATGCAAAAGCGGGTCATGAGGCTTGTTAATGCGGCCATCGTTCTCGGCTTGTTTTGGCCGAGGTGTCTGGCGAGCCATTCGTCACGGACGCTATGCTTAAAGGCTGCCAAGGCTTCGGCGTCCGGACAGTCGTCAATCTGGTTCTTTTTAGTAAGAAACCTGTTCCAAAGCTTTCGGGCTGACTCTCCGGGCTGTTGAGTTATATGACTCAAATCGTCCGCATCCGGAGGTCGGACATAAGTCCCTTGAAAATTTGCCCGAAAGGCGTCTTCGAGCTCTTCCCAACTTCCAATGGAGCTTTCGGGGAGGCCTTTAAGCCAGTGACGAGCTGGCCCTTTGAGCTTGAGGGGTAAGTACTTGATGGCGTGGAGATCATCTCCTCAAGCCATATGGATATGAAGGATGTAGTCCTCAATCCAGACCCCAGGGTCTGTTGTTCCGTCGTATGTCTCTATGTTTACGGGTTTGAATCCCTCTGGAAATTCATGGTCCAGCACCTCTTCGGTGAAACATAGGGGGTGTGCGGCACCCCTGTAGCTAGGTGTACCGCATTGTTCGGATGTTTGTTGTGTTGCATTGTATGCTGGGGCGCGCTTGCGTGGTCCATAGATGGATCTTGTTGCGCCGTCTTTTGGGTGCGAGCCCTCACATGGGTCGCGTGTTGTATTGTGAGTGGCATTGTATGCCACTCTGTGTTGGTAGAGGGGTCGTCTATCCGGCCAGGTGGCTGCTTTGATATTTGGTTGTGGGGGGTCTGAGGCCTCCTCATCGAATTCGGGTAGCAGCTTCCGCTTTGGGTAGCTCTTGGAGGGGCGATTGTCGCCGTACCTCGCTGCTGTGTTGAGTATTTTACTCCATCTGATTTGGCGTGTGTCTTGCGCAGCCTTGAGCCTTTGCTTCTACTTTTTAAGACTCCTCGTGGTGGCCACAAGCCTTTTACGGGCATTCTGCTGCTCCGGGTGCCTGTCCGGCATTATGTCGTCCGGACCATTATCCTTGATAGAATTTGTTTGTTCGGTTTGATTATCCGGATTGCCGTTCTCCGGCAGCGGTTCGCCCTGCTCCAACGCTGGGTCTGTGTGATCATTATTTCTGTCGAGGTGGGATTTGGGGCGGCGCTTGCGTCGCCACTTTGACTGCTTCTCGAGGGAACAAGCCTTCGGTGCGTCCTTTCTCTCCTCGTCGTCATCTTTTGGTGCGTCCACCATGTATACGTCATATGACGAGGTGGCTTTCCAGGGCCCAATAGGCGCTGGTTCTTCATCGTCTCCTTTATCGGCGTCCATACCGTCGATGTCTTCGGAGTCGAAGTCGAGCATGTCGGTTAAATCGTCGACAGTGGCTACAAAGTGGGTGGTGTGTAGGCTTTGGATTTCTTCATCGTCCGTATCCCAACCTTGCCGACCGTAGTCCGGCCAGGGCTCTCCTGATAAAGAGAGAGACTTTAGTGTCTTCAAAATATCGCCGAAAGGCGAGTGTTGAAAGATGTCCGCGGTAGTAAACTCCATGATCGGCGCCCAATCGGATTCGATCGGTAGGGGCGTGGAGGGTTCGGAGTCCGGAGAGGAGTCCGGCTCCTTGGATTCACGAGTCTCGCGGAGTGCAGGGCTGGTGTTCGGCTCGATTGCCGTTGGGATCGCAGCCCCCGAGGCGGCGTCCAACCACCCATCCTCGATCGGCGCAGTTGGCTCTGAATTAAGGGTCGAAGCCGATGCGGGTGCGGCCTCCAGGGCACTGTTCGGCGGCAGAGCTAGATCATGCTCGTCGTGACAGTGCGGCGCGATCGGCAGTGGCTCGAATCCGTCGAAGATCAAGTCCCCGCGGATGTCAGCCATGTAGTTTAAACTTCCAAATCTGACCTGACGGCCAGGGGCATAGCTTTCGATCTGCTCCAGATGGCCAAGTGAATTGGCCCGCAGTGCGAAGCCGCCGAAGACGAAGATCTGTCCGGGGAGGAAGCTCTCACCCTGGACTGCATCGGTATTGATGATCGTAGGAGCCATCAAGCCTAACGGCGACGACACAGAGGAACTCTCAATGAAAGCACCAATGTCGGTGTCAAAACCGGCGGATCTCGGGTAGGGGGTCCCGACCTGTGCGTCTAGGCCGGATGGTGACAGGAGGCAAGGGACACGAAGTTTTACCCAGGTTCGGGCCCTCTTGATGGAGGTAAAACCCTACGTCCTGCTTGATTAATATTGATGATATGGGTAGTACAAGAGTAGATCTACCACGAGATCGGAGAGGCTAAACCCTAGAAGCTAGCCTATGGTATGATTGTTGTTCTGTATGTTGTCATACAGACTAAAAACCCTCCGGTTTATATAGACACCAGAGAGGGTTAGGGTTACACAAAGTCGGTTACAATGGTAGGAGATCTACATATCCGTATCGCCAAGCTTGCCTTCCACGCCAAGGAAAGTCCCTTCCAGACACGGGACGAAGTCTTCAATCTTGTATCTTCATAGTCCAGGAGTCCGGCTGAAGGTATAGTCCGGCCATCCGGACACCCCCTAATCCAGGACTCCCTCAGGGTGCCACGGCAACGAATCCGAAAATGATGCCACGGCAACATATCGGTTTCGGTAGCTCATGGAGATACTGGTGCAAAAGGAAATGTGACGGGAGCGTTTCATGCAAGGATGGTGGGGTGCTCCCGATTACTGGGTGTCCCACATGACAGTGGCAAGGCAAAAGAGGGGCTTCGTGCAACGAACAACTCTGACATGGAGCAAACACGAGCATCTCATACACCACACATGCATTCGTTCACGGGCGTCGTCTCGGTGTTATACCTTTGAAGCATGCGTTTTCGGACGGTTCAGGTTCGATGCGGAGTAGGGGAAGTAGACGTTCTCGCGACAGTCGTAGTGGAAGTAGTAGTGCTATCGTTCATCGACGATCATCAGGACAGTAGTGGAAGTAGAGTGATACGTCTCCAACGTATCTATAATTTTTTATTGCTCCATGCTATATTATCTACTGTTTTGGACATTATTGGGCTTTATTATCCACTTTTATATTAGTTTTGGGACTAACCTATTAACCGGAGGCCCAACCCAGAATTGCTGACTTTTGCCTATTTCAGTGTTTCAGAGAAACAGAATATCAAATGGAGTCCAAACGGAATGAAACCTTCGAAAACGTGATTTTCTCATCAGATAAGATCCAGGAGACTTGGACCCTCCGTCGAGAAAGCCACGAGGCGGTCACGAGGGTGGAGGGCGCCCCCCTAGGGCATGCCCCCTGCCTCGTGGGCCCCTCGAAACTCCACCGACATACTCCTTCCTCCTATATATACCTACGTACCCCCAAACGATCGGGGTCGGAGTCAAAAACCTAATTCCACCGCCGCAACTTTCTGTATCCACGAGATCCCATCTTGGGGCCTGTTCCGAAGCTCCGCCGAAAGGGGCATCGATCACGGAGGGCTTCTACATCATCATCCAAGCCCCTCCGATGAAGTGTGAGTAGTTTACTTCAGACCTACGGGTCCATAGTTAGTAGCTAGATGGCTTCTTCTCTCTTTTTGGATCTCAATACAATGTTCTCCCCCTCTCTCGTGGAGATCTATTCGATGTAATCTTCTTTTTGCGGTGTGTTTGTTGAGACCGATGAATTGTGGGTTTATGATCAAGTCTATCTATGAATAATATTTGAATCTTCTCTGAATTCTTTTATGTATGATTGGTTATCTTTGCAAGTCTCTTCGAATTATCAGTTTGGTTTGGCCTACTAGATTGGTTTTTCTTGCCATAGGAGAAGTGCTTAGCTTTGGGTTCGATCTTGCGGTGTCCTTTCCCAGTGACAGAAGGGGTAGGAAGGCACGTATTGTATTGTTGCCATTGAGGATAACAAGATGGGTTTTTTATCATATTGCATGAAACTATCCCTCTACATCATGTCATCTTGCTTAAGACGTTACTCTGTTTTTTAACTTAATACTCTAGATGCATGCTGGATAGCGGTCGATGAGTGGAGTAATAGTAGTAGATGCAGGTAGGAGTCGGTCTATTTGTCTCGGACATGATGCCTATATACATGATCATACCTAGATATTCTCATAACTATGCTCAATTCTGTCAATTGCTCAACAGTAATTTGTTCACCCACCGTAGAATACTTATGCTCTTGAGAGAAGCCACTAGTGAAACCTATGGCCCCCGGGTCTCTTTCTCATCATATCAATCTCCATCACTTTATTATTGCTTTGCTTTTACTTTGCCATTTACTTTTTACTTTGCATCTCTATACCAAAAATACCAAAAATATTATTTATCATCTCCATCAGATCTCACTTTCGTAAGTGACCGTGAAGGGATTGACAACCCCTAAGCACGTTGGTTGCATTGAGCTATTGTTTTTGTGTAGGTACGAGGGACTCGCGCATAGCCTCCTACTGGATTGATACCTTGGTTCTGAAAACTAAGGGAAATACTTACACTACTTTGCTGCATCATCCTCTCCTCTTCGGGGAAATCCAACGCAGTGCTCAAGAGGTAGCATAGAGGCACACGACGTCTTATCTAAAATTACGGCGGCGGTAGTTGTACACATGTTGTAGTCGAACTTGATGGAACCAATGTCCTCGAGGGTAGTCATGGTACTTGGGGTCTTCGGACTACTGGTCTCAGTTCTTGCGATGGTAGTGGTACAAGGTCGTTGTGGGAAGTAGTCGTACTGGTGAACTTGTCGAATCCACGGCGATGGTAGTGGAACTTCACGGATCCGTGGTCTCCGGGAGTAATGGTACTTGGCGAATCCCGAAACGTTCTTGACGATCCAAAATGGCACAAGTGAGATGCACATCCACAGAGTCTTCCGACTTGGGCTCCGGGTACAGGATTTGACGAGCCCAGGGAGACGATGGAGAAAGCAAACAGCAGAGCATCAACAGACACGAGGCCACGGACATGACTTGGGGCTCCCCGAACCCATGGAAACGGCCGACAGCAGGAGGCTTCTAGTAAAGGCAGGGACACACCGAGGTCAAAGGTGGCCGGGCGAGCTCGACGGAGGTCGTCCGCGGTCGGACGAAGCAGCAGCAGCAAGGCACGGCAGCGCGCGCGAAGCTGCAGACCAGCACGGTGGCCTCCATGGCCGGCGGCCATGCGGGTCGTGCGAGGCAAGGCGGGCAAGCAAAGGACGGTCGCGTCGGGGCTTGTGTCGTCGGGACCCGCAGGAGGAGGTGAGGCAAGGTGGCTCCAGCAAGGGCACCGGTGGCCGGGGACGGGCGAAGCAGTGACAAGGAGGCCGGGGTGTAGAAGACGGCATGAAGGCGTAGAAGATGAAGGAGGCGAGGCGAGCCACACGTGAGGGAGGAGGTCGAGGCCGGAGCTGATCGTGGTCGCCGGCGCAACGGTACGGCACAGACGCCGTGGCAGGGAGGCGGCGAGCTTCATGCCGAACGGAGGGAGGAGGAGGCGCGGGCGCGAGGAACGCATCAGCGCTCGCTGGACGAAGCTTGTAGGCGGCGATGTGGCCGAAGCGGGCAAGAGGGAGCTGCAGGCGTCATGGAGGTTCGGCACGGGGACGATGGAAGGGCGAGGAGAGGGGCGGCGCGAGGTGGAAGAGAGGAGTGGTGATCGGGCAGGAAGCACTGCAGCGCATGTGGGTGCTGGCGGCGGTGTGGGAGGATGCAAGGGAGAGGGTGAGAGTTAGGTTTAGGGGGGTTGGTTGGGCCTCGGGCCAACTATTGCGGCTGCTGGGCTCCCTCTCTCCTTACTTCTCGTCTATTGCCCAGAAAAAAACAACAAAGGAAAGAAAAGGAAAGGAAGGGTGGAGACAGGATTTGGGCATGGAGATAAATTTCTTGGGCTCGCAAAAATGCGCTTGTTCCAAGAAAAATGGAGTGGGCAAGATTGCAAGAATTAAATTCAAAGTCATTTGAATTTAATTCTAATGGGTTCTAATAGAAAGTGGGTGCTAGGAAGGTCTAGAAATGATTGAGAATTTCGGTGGAGCTCGAGAAAATGATGAAAGAATTTACGGACAAAGTTCGAGGTCAAGAAGTGAGATATCAAAGGCATGGGGAATATTTGCAAGTGCGTTTTTGGTGATTCCATAAGAATGGAATATTTATTATAGCTCCCTAATATTGGGAGGATATGTTGTAAAGAGAATCACCATGTGAATTCCCTCAGTTTAAATGGACTGAAGATCTATGCAATTTATTTAGTTGAGTTTTTAAAAAGGTTGCAAGATGACATGATGCAATGCACATGCAAAAAAAGAATGCAACAAACAAAACAAATCACACGACGAAAACTCGGAAATCATGGAAGGCATCCTTCGGTCTTGGGGCGTTACAACACTCCACCACTACAAGAGGATCTCGTCCCGAGATCTAGGATGTCACTAGAGGGAAGCAGAAAAGAAAGAGGAGAGGTAAAACTAAGTTTCTTCTTGTACAAATGAATGAAACCAATGAACCTTGAGAGGTTAAACAATTTCGAGAAAGGAATACAACGGAGATGAACGAAGTTGAAAACACTCTGATAGAAAAGAGGAACAAGGAACATTAGGAGAACCTTGTGGGTTGAAAGACATGAATGAAGAGCTCCAGCGTCAAGAAAGGACATGCAACCACTCTGGTTGCAATGGAATAAGCAATGAAAGAACATGATCTTTGATAAAACGAGATGATGGTTAGAAGGGAGTTAAATCGAAATGCCTCCGGAACGAGAGAATAGAATCTAGATTGATGGAACGAATAGAACGGAGAAGAAAATGATAACTCCTCCCACAACTGAATTTGAAAGGAACATCCTTACTAAGAAGGCTAGAACGGAGTTGTTGAAAAATCAACAACGAAAACAATAAGCTGCTTGTGGGCTTATAAAAACATCTCAAAACTTGAGGTGAACTTCTGCCACAAACGGAAATAAGATTTGATAGCGAGCTAGAAAAGATAGAAAGCTTCTTCCACCGAAGTGATAAGGAGAAAACTTGGATCATAGATAATCACCACAAAGAGCAACATTCCTAATGGAAGGCTTTGGGTGAAATCTATGCCAAGATAACTCCAAGGGAGAAAATGATGGGTTTAAATATCTCATTCCTGACAACCTATCAATCATGAAACATGAAGGGGACTATCAAAATGACATAACACCACCTAAAAAGATAAGATAGAAAGAATTGCACTTAGGAATGCAAGATGAAGAATGCTTGGACTCCTCAAAACAAAACACGTGTTGAGCACCATGTTAAATTTTGGTATAGCTTGGCAGATCAAAACTTCAAGAGAAATCTTGAAGAACAATTGAAGAATGAAAGGAATCCTTGACGAACCACCATATAGAGCCTCCATGAAGAACTCCGGTAATAAAAGAATGATCAAACGGAAGGGAAAGTTGAAAAGAACTCTGGGAGAAGCCTTGCAATGATTAGATGAAGCTTTGAAATGATATAACCAAGAAAACTTGGAACTGAGGAAAGATTGAAGAACAACTGAAATCAAGAATTTTGATGAACCTCTGGAATAAGGAATTAATTACATGGATGAAACAAGAATAAGAATTACATTATGCTTAGCAATGGATTTGGCATACTACTCATTCTCATTGGAAATGATAAAGGAGAGATAAAGCGTAAACTTGGGAAGGTCTTGATGGAGCCGCCGGTGGGATTTGGAAACAACGAATGAATTGATATGATAACGAAAGAAGAGAAATGTCGAACCGAACCACCATAAGGATTAAAAATGAATGAAGATACTTGAGTGAATCAAGATGCAAGAGAACGAATAGATCGCGAACTGATTAGAGAATACTTGAATGATGCAGCGGTAAGATTTGGAGAACAATAGCTTAAAGCTAAGAAATAATTATGAGATGATGGTCTCCGAAGAATCAAACTGAAAAGACTCTTGAATTTCTCTGGATGGGTGAAAAGAATTCTCACAATCGAAAACACTTATGAGAGGATGGCATCAAGCTTGAACTACGCATCTTTGGAAGAACGGGTAAGGACTTAAGAGGAACTCTTCTTCGGTCTTCAAAATCCGAGAATGACGGCAATAAACAACACCATGAATTGTTGAGACACTCCGGAATAATGAAGAATACAAAGGTTGAATCAACAATGAAATGAATTTGAAAGATCTTGGAGAAAGACATTTGACTGCTGATAATTCATTCTTACGCCAACTTTGAAAGAATTTGAGGATAGCTCCAGGAAAATTAGAAGAGTCAGGTAAGATCCTAGGAAAAGACCTGTGGGTTAGGGCCCACTCAAAGGAAACACCGTTGAACAATTACTTGAAAGGGAGATTGCGCCGGTTGAATTAAATGGCTTGAATGAGATAACATCCTCAAAAGAACTTGAGCGAATTGATAATGGAAACTTGAATCTTCTAAGATATCTTCAGCACTTCGGATGTGAATAGAGAGAGGTGAGCGATTAAGAGGTGCATCGGCACTGGAAAACATTTGAAACAAGAAAAAGGAATGTGATCAAAACTGAAGGCTTGAATTTAGTCCACCGGAGAAGAAAAAGAATGATGAATGATGAACTTGTAGAGCATCTTCATGAGAACCACCGGGTAAGAACATAGACGGAAAAGAATGGAGAGACTTCCCATCAATAAAAGGATACTTGATTAAGAAATCTGAGTCCTTGAAGAAAAAGGGTGGGAGGGCGGGAGAAACAAAGGCAACTTGGGGATGGATGAAACGAACAATGTTGGGAAAACTTAGGATTGATCTTGCGAAATGTTGAAATGATTGGATCCACTTGAAGAGGAGCACACCGGTTGGAAATAATTGACATGATAATATCGATGATCACGAAGGATTTGCATCCACATAGAAATATTAGAGCACCGCTTAGGGAAGGTATGGAATCAACACTTGACATAGAAGCAACTCGAATACCACAACTCAAAACAAAAACAAAGGATTGGCTTGCAGAATAAGCCGGAAACAAACATATGATAGATGATAACCCACAAGTATAGGGGATCAATTGTAGCCTCTTTCGATAAGTAAGAGTGTCGAACCCAACGAGGAGCTAAAGGTAGAACAAATATTACCTCAAGTTCTATCGACCACCGATACAACTCTACGTTACTAGCCCAATAACAAGTTTTCTGTGGGAGAGGCCACTGCTAGCATGTCATCCCCGACTTGGAATTCTATGCACTTATGACTAGAACTATTAGCAAGCGTCCGCAACTACTAATGTTCATTAAGGTAAAACCCAACCATAGCATTAAGATATATTGGTCCCCCTTCAATCCCGTATGCATCAATTTCTATGCTAGGTTGAAGTTTCTGTCACTCTTGCCCTCCAATACATAGTCCTATCAACATACACTAACCCCATGGTGGGCACCAAAGGATAGCAACATAACCACAAGCAAATTAAATCAATCATAGCAATTCATCAACCACCGATAGGACAACGAAAATCTACTCAGACATCATAGGATGGCAACACATCATTGGATAATAATATGAAGCATAAAGAACCAAGTTCAAGTAGAGGGTACAGCGGGTTGCGGGAGAGTGGAGCATTGTAGATAGAGGGGGAAGGTGATGGCGATGTTTGTGAAGATGGCGGAGGTGTTGGTGTAGATTGCGGTGATGATGATGGCCCCCGGCGGCGTTCCGGCGCCACCGGAAGCGAGGGGGAGAGAGCCCCCCTCCTTATTCTTCTTCCTTGACCTTCTCCCTAGGTGGGAGAAGGGTTTCCCCTCCGGTCCATGGCCTCCATGGCATGGGAGGGGCGAGAGCCCATCCGAGATTGGATATGTCTCTCTGTCTCTCTCTGTTTCTGCGTTCTCAGATTCTGCCCTTTCACCGTTTCTTATATTCCCGGAGATCTGTAACTCCGATTGGGCTGAAATTTTAACATGGTCTCTATCCGGATATTAGATTTCTTGCAGCGAAAGAAGGGCACCAACCGCCTTATGGGGTGGCCACGAGGGTCAGGGCCGCGCCCCCCTGCCTCGTGGCCCCCTCGGGCATCGTCTCGCGTGGACTTTTCTTCCGCAAAATCACATATATTCCAAAAAAAAATCTCCGTCAATTTTTATCCCGTTTGGACTCCGTTTGATATGGATTTACCGTGAAACAAAAAACATGCAACAAACAGGAACTCGCACTGGGCACTGGATCAATATGTTAGTCCCAAAAATATTATAAAAAGTTGCCAAAAGTATATGAAAGTTGTATAATATTGGCATGGAACAATAAAAAATTATAGATACGACGGAGACGTATCAGCATCCCCAAGCTTAATTCCTGCTCGTCCTTGAGTAGGTAAATGATAAAAAAGATAATTTTTGATGTGGAATGCTACCTAGCATAATCTTGATCATATATCTAATCATGGCATGAATATTAAGACACGAGTGATTCAAAGCAATAGTCTATCATTTCACATTAATACAATAATACTTCAAGCATAGTAATAAAGCAATCATGTCTTTTCAAAATAACATGGCCAAAGAAAGTTATCCCTACAAAGTCATATGGTCTGGCTATGCTCCATCTTCACCACACAAAATATTCAAATCATGCACAACCCTGATGACAAGCCAAGCAATTGTTTCATACTTTTGACGTTCTCAAACCTTTTCAACTTTCACGCAATACATGAACATGAGCCATGGACATAGAACTATGGGTGGAATATAATATGATGGTGGAGTTTGTGTGGAGAAGACAAAAAAGGAGAAAGTCTCACGTCGACGGGGCTAATCAACGGGCTATGGAGATGCCCATCAATTGATGTCAATGTGAGGATTAGGGATTGCCATGCAATGGATGCACTAGAGCTATAAGTGTATGAAAGCTCAAACTAAAACTAAGTGGGTGTGCATCCAACTTGCTTGCTCATGAAGACCTCGGGCATTTGAGGAAGCCCATCATCGGAATATACAAGCCAAGTTCTATAATGAAAATTCCCACCAGTATATGAAAGTGATAACTCAAGAGACTCTCTATATGAAGAACATTGTAACACCCTCGATGAGACTATATCTCCCACGTGTCGAGGCACGACTTAGAGGCATAATCGCATTGAAGGCATATGTCGCAAGTTAGGTAATCTTCACAACATCCCATGTAATATAGATAATAAAAGGGGAGATAACATAGTTGGCTTACACTCGCCACATCAATCAAGTACATAACTAACATTACATCATCCAAACACTCATGGCCCGATTACGGCGCCAACATAAAAGAGAATCCAACAAGCGACACGGTCCCGATCACCCCCAACTAGGCACCACTACTGATCATCAGGAAAGGAAACATAGTAACATTGAGAGTCTTCGTCGAACTCCCACTTGAGCTCGAGCGCGTCTCCTGGAGCGGAATCATCAGGCCCTGCATCTGGTGTAATAGTAATCTGTGAGCCACAGGGACTTAGCAATCTCGCACCCTCGCGATCAAGACTATTTAAGCTTATAGGAAAGGCAAGGTAAACATATAAGAGGAGCTGCAGCAAGCGACTAGCATATATGGTGGCTAACTTATTCACAAAAGAGAGCGAGAAGAGGAGGCAAAGCGCGAGCGAGAAGCTAGAGGACAACCTGCGCAAACATTACTCCAACACCGTGTCCACTTCCCGAACTCCGCCGAGAAGAGGCCATCACGGTAACACACTCAGTTGATTCATTTTAATTAAGTTAAGGTTCAAGTTATCTACAACCGGACATTAACAAATTCCCATCTGCCCATAACCGCGGGCACGGCTTTCGAAAGTTCAAAACCCTTCAGGGGAGTCCCAACTTAGCCCATGACAAGCTCTCACGGTCAACGAAGGAATAGACCTCCTCCCAAGACGTTCCGATCAGACTCGGGATCTCGGTTCTTCAAGACACTTCGACAGGTTAAAACAAGACCAGCAACACTGCCCGAATGTGCCGACAAATCCCGATAGGAGCTGCACATATCTCGTTCTCAGGGCACACTCAGATTGTCTTAGGTACGGGTAGGCCAGCCCAGAGTTGCCCCTGGTGGCCACCGGCAGCTGACAGGTGGACCAACACTCAGAGGAGCACTGGCCCGGGGGGTTTAAAATAAGATGACCCTCGGGCTCCGGAAACCCAAGGGAAAATAGGCTAGGTGGCAAATGGTAAAACGAAGGTTGGGCATTGCTGTAAAAGCTTTAATCAAGGTGAACTATCAAGGGGTTCCCATTATAACCCAACCGCGTAAGGAACGCAACATCCGGGAACATAACACCGATATGACGGAAACTAGGGCGGCAAGAGTGGAACAAAACACTAGGCGAGAGGCCGAGCCTTCCACCCTTTACCAAGTATATAGATGCTTTAAGATAACATGGCAATATAATGATATCCCAACAAGTAAATAAAAGTTCCAACAAGGAACGTCCTCCAATCTTCACCTGCAACTAGCAACGCTATAAGAGGGGCTGAGCAAAGCGGTAACATAGCCAATCAACGGTTTGCTAGGACATGGTGGGTTAGAGGTTTGACATGGCAATTTGGGATGCTTGAAAGCAAATGGTAGGCATCATAGCACTGGCATAGCAAAAGAGCGAGCAATCTAGCATAGCAAAGATAGTAGTGATTTCGAGGGTATGATCATCTTGCCTGCACAGTTGTCAGAGTTGACTGGATCCTCGAAAGCAGACTCAACGGGCTCCTCGTTAACTAACTCGTCTCCCGGCTCTACCCAAACAAGACAAACAAGCAACAAGGACACAATCAACCACGTGCAAAGAACAAACAATATGATGCAATGATGATATGCTATGCGGGATGCGATGCGGGATGCATATGCAAGATGTGATAGGAAATGCAAGAACATGGCCCCAACATGGAAATCCAAGTGTGCCACTGGAAAAATGAGATGAAATCGCTTGAAAACGATATAAAGAACGCCGGAATTGGAGTTACGGTTTGGAAATGGCAAGCGATTCAAATGACACCGGTCTACGATTTACAGCAAGTAGCCATCTAAATGCAATGAGAAGAACATGCTACAGCACCCAAACATGACAACAAAATACATGGCAGGGATGCATGCAAGATGCTTAACAAAAGTCTAGCACTGAGCTACGGCCAATTCATCCATTAACAGGTTCAAACAAGCATGGCAAAAATGCATATGGTAACCAGATTTCAGACTTAGTGAAATTAACACTTGTCTGGAATTTCAGATCAGGCAGCTCTCTTCGGAGCAACAAAACTACATGCTACAGGACCTGAACATGGCAAAGTAAAGCATGGCATGGAGCTACTCAAAGAGCTTAACAAAAGTCCCTTAGTGACCTTGAGCCAAAAGGGATCAGAAAATACAATTGCAAGCATGTGAACATGGCAAAAACATAATCAGGTCACAGACTTAGTGAAAACTGGAGCATGCTGAAAACAGATATCAAGTAGGCATGTTTACGAGCTCGATGCACTCAATACGGAGCAAGTCATGATAAAATAAGCATACATCTATCAAGAACACACAAAATTCAACCTAGACCTGTCAAGAAAAATAGCATAGCATGCATGGATCAACTACAACATCATCGGCAAAATTGCAAACAAGTTGACAATCTGCCCAGATTCACAAAGTAGCAAAAGTAGAGCTCGATTGACTCAAGCTAGGTTGCTCCATAATTGCAAAAAAAGACATGGATGCATAGAGCAATACAAGATTAACAAAACATCCTTACTGATCATCCTCAAAAGAGGCACGGATCACTAAGAAACAACATGAACATATGGCATCATGAGATAAACAGATCAAGGACTTAGTGGAATTCCTAAGTCCCTGAAATCAGCTTTACCAAGTGCACCACTTTGTAAGCTTGTGCTAGTAACCTCACACATCACAAAAATACATGGGTTGCACCTCTCGAAAGATGACAAAACCCTTAACAAAACATATGTAGAACTCATGGGCATATCATGCACACATTAATCATGGCAAAAATGACAAAAAGCTAAATGGAGGAGCAGATCTGACAATTATCTCAAGTAGCCCTCTTCTAACAGCATTTCGGGCATCAAGATGAACTCAAATGAAAATGATGAAATGGAATGAAATGATGTACTCTCTGGGATGAACATTTTGATATGCTATATGCCAAAAACGGAGTTACGGATGCGAAGTTACGGTACGACGAACATGGGCACATGGATCTGGAATTTTTGGACTTAGAAGAAAAACAATCTAGGGTTCACTGTTCATCCGGATCGGGATCGGGCACGAAATCCGAGGGTCGACGCTGGGGCTTGCCGGAGTTCTTGCCGGACGACGAGGGAGAGGACGCCGGGGCTTCGGGCGCCAACGACTGAGGCAGCGAGGGGCGGAGGCGGCGGCGGTGGCCAGGGCAGCGAGCACCGCGGTGGCCGGCGATGGCGGCGGCGTCCCCGGGTGGCGATGGCGCGAAGGCGGCGGGTGGCCGGACTTGACGAGGTGGCGGCGGAGCGGCGGGCGCCGCCATCGGCGTTGGGGGTGAGGAGGCGCGGGGCGGCACTGGCGGCTCCGGGTGCGCGGGCCGGGGAGTGCTCCCCGCGGGCCCTGTGGGCTTCGACGGCGGCACGGGCAGGAGCCGCCACGTGGCGTAACGTGGTTGGCGTCGATGGTGGCGGCGGCTTTGTCCGCCCAGGATGGACGTGTCCGGCGGCGGCGCGAGGGGATTTTTAGGGTTTGGGAGAGAGGAGATCCGCGAATTTCGGGAGGGGACTTTCAATAGAGGTAGAGGGAGCTAGGAGGGTCCAAATGAGGTGCGGTTTTCGGCCACGTGATTGTGATCGAACGCTCTAGATGATGGATAAGGCTTAGGTGGGTTTTGGGACAAATTGGAGGGGTGTTGGGCTGCAACACACACGAGGCCTTTTCGGTCCCTCGATTAACCGTTAGAGTATCAAACGAAGTCCAAATGATACGAAACTTGACAGGCGGTCTACCGGTAGTAAACCAAGGCCGCTTGGCAAGTCTCGGTCCAATCCGGAAATGTTTAATCCCCACACACGAAAGAAAGCTAGAAATGACCACCGGAGGAGAACGAAGCGCCGGAATGCAAAACGGACAACGGGGAAAATGCTCGAATGCATGAGACGAAACACGTATGCAAATGCAATGCACATGATGACATGATATGAGATGCACGACAACGATAACAACACACGGAGACAAAGACCCGAACCCGAGAAAATAAAATAACTTAACCGTCGGAAACGGCAAGAGTTGGAGTACAAATTGGGAAAGTTACATCCGGGGTGTTACAACACTCCACCACTACGAAAGGATCTCGTCCCGAGATCTAGGACTGAAAGAACGCTGGGTACTCAGAACGAAGGTGATCCTCGCGTTCCCAGGTAGCTGCACGGTTGGAATGGTGTGACCACTTGACTTTGAGATATTTGATTGACTTGTTGCGAGTCTTGCATTCAGTCTCTTCAAGAATAGCAACTGGGTGCTCACGATAAGAAAGATCTTCTTGGAGCTCAATGTCCTCGAAGTTGACGGTGCGGTCACGAGTCTTGAAGCACTTTTGAAGCTGGGAGACATGGAACACGTCGTGAACATTTGCAAAGTTTGAAGGAAGCTCGAGTTGATAGGCGAGGTCGCCTCTCTTGCTGACAATCTTGAAAGGTCCCACGTATCTAGGGGCAAGCTTCCCTTTGATACCGAAGCGATGAGTACCTTTCAAAGGAGAGACGCGGAGGTAAACATGATCTCCGATCTCGAAAGCCAAATCATGGTGCTTACTATCATAGTAGCTCTTCTGGTGGGATTGGGCTGCTTTGAGGTTATCACGAATGACTTTGCACATTTCCTCTGCCTCTGTAATTAAGTCATTACCAAAAAGCTGACGTTCACTGGTTTCAGACCAGTTGACAGGGGTACGGCACTTCCTGCCATACAGAATTTCGAATGGGGTCTTGCCCGAACTTGCTTGAAAACTGTTGTTGTAGGAGAATTCAGCATAAGGAAGACAATCCTCCCACTTCATGCCGAAGGAGATCACACAAGCCCTAAGCATATCTTCAAGAATCTGGTTGACACGCTTGACTTGACCGCTAGTTTGAGGATGGAAAGCTGTGCTGAAGCGGATGTTGGTGGCCATGGCCTTCTGAAAAGAATCCCAAAACTTGGATGTAAAGATGCTGCCATGGTCTGAAGAGATCACTTGTGGAATATCGTGTAGAGAGACAATCCGAGAGGTATAGAGTTCCGCCAATTGAGCTGCAGTGATTGACTCTTTGATAGGCAGAAAGTGAGCCACTTTGGTGAGTTTGTCGATGACAACGAATATAGCATCATTGCCACGTTTGGACTTTGGAAACCCAGTCACGAAGTCCATTTCAATGTGGTCAAACTTCCATTCTGGAATGGCAAGAGGTTGGAGAAGACCAGCTGGCCTTTGGTGTTCTGCCTTCACTCTTCTGCAAACATCACATTCATTCACGAATTGAGAAATCTCGTGCTTCATTCGAGTCCACCAATAAGCCTGCTTGAGGTCCTGATACATCTTCGTGCTCCCAGGGTGGATGGAGAGGAGAGAATTGTGAGCCTCGTTCATGATCACTTTACGGAGGTCACCTTTGGGTACAACAATACGATCCTCGAAGAAGAGAGTGTCCTTGTCGTCAAGGCGGTAGCACTTGTACTTGGGTTGACTCTTGGCAATCCCAATCTTCACCTTTTTCACCATAGCATCAAGAAGCTGGGCTTGGCGAATCTGGTCTTCCAAGGTAGGAGAGACTTGAAGGTTGGCGAGGAAACCTTGAGGAACAACTTGCAAATTAAGTTTGCGGAAAGCTTCACAAAGCTCGGGTTGATAAGGCTTAAGAATCAGACTGTTGCAATAAGCTTTCCTGCTCAATGCATCAGCAATCACATTGGCCTTGCCTGGGGTATACTCGATACTCAGATTATCCTCTTGAATCATTTCGACCCATCGAGTCTGCCTGAGGTTGAGATTAGGCTGAGTGAAGATGTACTTGAGACTCTTGTGATCAGTGAAAATGTCCACTTTTCTTCCCAATAAGAGATGTCTCCAAGTCAAAATAGCATGCACAACTGCCGCCAACTCGAGATCATGAGTGGGGTAGTTCTTCTCATTAGGCTTCAACTGGCGAGAAGTATAAGCAACAACTTTCTTCTCTTGCATCAATACTGCGCCAAGACCTTGGAGAGAGGCATCACAAAAGACCTCTTACGGTTTGGATTCATCAGGCGGAGTCAGAACTGGAGCAGTGATCAATTTCTCTTTCAAAGTGTTGAAAGCAATGTCACACTCCGGAGACCAAACGTACTTGACGTGCTTCTGGAGAAGATTAGAGAGAGGCTTCGCGATCTTAGAAAAGTTTTCAACGAATCTTCGGCAATAGCTTGCAAGACCGAGTAAACTACGGAGTTGCTTCACGTTCTGAGGAGGTTCCCAATTCACAATTGCAGGCACCTTCTCAGGATTCACGGCAATGCCCTTGGCAGAGATGATATGACAAAGATAAAGAACCTCATCGAGCCAAAATTCGCACTTGGAGAACTTGGCGTAGAACTGATGTTCTCTGAGCTTATCGAGTACCAAACGCAAGTGCTTGGCATGATCTTCCTTGTTCTTGGAGAAAACCAGAATGTCGTCGAGATAGACCAAAACGAAGTCATTGGTGTAGGCATTGAAGATGAAGTTCATCATGCGAGAGAACGTCGGAGGAGCGTTGACGAGGCCAAAAGACATGACAGTGTATTCGTATGAACCATAGCTTGCCCTGAAAGCCGTCTTGGGAATATCTTGCTCACAATTCGAATCTGATGATAACCCATGCGGAGATCAAGCTTGGAGAATACTTGGGCACCTTTGAGTTGTTCGAACAGCTCATTGATGTTGGGAAGTGGGTATTTGTTCGGATGGTCTTCTTGTTCAATGGACGGTAATCAACACAAAGTCGGTCCATTCCATCCTTCTTCTTCACAAAAAGAACACCACAACCCCACGGAGAAGAACTAGGCTGGATGAGACCCATTTTCTCTTGAATATCGAGTTGTTTCTTCAGCTCCTTCAACTCTTCAGGTTCGAGTTTGTAAGGACGCTTCCACACAGGTTCCGTGCCGGGCTCAAGATCAATAACGAATTCAACTGGCCAGTGCGGAGGCATTCCTGGAAGCTCTTCTGGAAAGATGTCTTGATATTCGCAAACGACTGGAATTTGCGAGATAGCATCCAGTTCACCCTTCTCATTGAGAGAAAACAGACGGATAGTATCATCACGAGCGGCAATGACAATTACATCCTCAGACGAATGAGTCAATTGAATCTGCCTGGCTGCACAATCAAGCTGAGCCTTGTGCTTAGAAAGCCAATCCATTCCGAGAATAAGATCAATATCCGAGTCACCAAGAACATTTGGAGAGGACAAGAACTTATAGTCACCCAAAGTGATAGTAACATCCGGAGCAATGGAGTTAGCATGCATGCGCCTACCGGGAGAGACAACTGCTAATGGACTAGGCAAAATTTGCAAAGCCAAACCATGCTTAGATGAAAATGGTCTCGAGATGAAACAATGCGATGCACCCGTGTCAAAAAGAACTTTTGCAGGAATATCGTTAACAGGAAGGTTACCCATGATGACATCTGATGAATCCTCTGCCTGAGCTGCGTTCATCAAGTTGACCTTGGCGGACTTGGGGTTATGCTTGACCACAGCTGTACTTGCCGATCTAACAGGAGGAGGAGGAGGAAGACGCCTCTGGTTGAAACACTTGTTGGCATAGTGACCCTTCTGTTGGCACTTGTTGCACGTGACCTTTGAAAGCGGACGGTGATACAGAGCACTCAATCTTGGAGCTTGAGACGAAGTCTTGTTCTGA
This sequence comes from Triticum urartu, assembly GCF_003073215.2. Taxonomy (NCBI): domain Eukaryota; kingdom Viridiplantae; phylum Streptophyta; class Magnoliopsida; order Poales; family Poaceae; genus Triticum; species Triticum urartu. Next base: position 429,663,364 of record NC_053027.1, read on the forward strand.
AAGCCAGGGTTGGGTGGGTGGGAAGATCCACTGCCACCTTTGCTCTTCTGCTGATACGGCTGACGGAACGGAGGAGGAGGAAGCCAAAACTTCTGCTGCTTGGCCACTTGAGTAGAGGAAGAAGGAGTAACATCTCTGACTCGCTTCTTGGAAGCATCACACCTCAACTGAGCAGCCTCTTGCTTCAGTGCCATGTTGTAGAACTCATCGTACCTCAAGGGCTCAAAGAGAACAAGAGCTAGCTGAATTTCTTCTCTGAGACCACCCCTGAACTGGTATATCATGCTCTTCTCATCAGGCACGTCCTGCTTAGCAAAGCGGGCGAGCTTTTGAAACAACTTGTTGTAGTCATAGACAGACAAAGAGCCTTGCTTTAGGTTGCGGAATTCCTCACGCTTGCTTTCAACCACGCTCTGGGGAATATGATGAGCTCGGAAATCTCGACGGAATTCATCCCAAGTGATAACACGTCCACCTCTGGAGTCCTTGTACTGCTGGAACCATTCTGCAGCTTGATCTTTGAGTTGGAAGGAAGCAAACTTAACAAAGTCCTCAGGCCTGACGTTACTGCACTCAAAATGCTTGCACAGATCCACAAGCCAATCGTCAGCATCGGTTGCCTCAACACAATTGCTGAAAGTCTTTGGCCCATTAGCAAGGAACTAGTTGAGTGTAGCAAAGTGATTCTGATTGTTGCCTTGGTTCCCTTGGTTGCCTTGATTGCTCTCTTGAAGAATTTGCATGATCAACTGTGTGTTTTCATTGGTTGCGGCCATCATAGCTTGCCATGCCTCCGGAGGAGGGGGAGGTGGTGGCGGATCAGGATTCGGAGTCGTGCGCGTTGGAGGAGCCATCCTGAGGTGGTTGACATCCATTAGCACATTGATAGAAAATTATTGAAGCTGGATCCAATGGAATGAAAATTGCAACATATAGTCTTCACATCCGAACAAAACGAACGAATGCATTCCTCTTGAAATGGTCACATATCCATAATTGAGAAGCCACGTAGAATTTAGGTAGAGAAATAAATCAACAAGGTACGGATCAAGAACGAATAATCGGTAAGAAATCCCAATCTCAAACCAATATCCGTGGAAGAAGAACTAGAGCTACTAGAATTCCCACCTATGAAACTCCCGAACCTTTTGGGTTATGCAATCAGGTGTTGGGGATACAGGGGAAGCATAATATCTCACCCAAATCTAGCAAATCCTACATCCAGCTATATTCATCCTTCAACACATAACAAAGAAACCTTCGGAAACCATCTACCTCAACCTTCGAAAAGCATCCGTTATACAAGTTATGGCGATACTCCCGAACTCCCGCCCCAGTACTGGGTGGCGTCGAGGTTATCTCACCAACGAACTGCATAAAAGAGATTTTTGATGTCGACGTACTAAACTCAGGTATTCCAGAACTGCAACGATAAAATTATGATGACAACACCTCAGAGCTCAACTCCCCGGGACACTTTCACAAAACCCCTGACAGGAGGCACCAAGACAATGTTCTCATCATAAAACCATCGGAATGATTCTAAGATACCCGCGTGATCCTAAAAAAAATTTGGTGAAATTTGAGAAGAGAAGAGTCAAAACTCTACGTCAGGATGCCTTACCAGAACGGTGAGGAGACTGGGAAGTAAAAAGAATTCCTAAACTCTCCGATATATAATTCCTAAATAACTCAAAACATTTTTCTAGACACAACTCAGCCGCTAAAAACGATCAAGCAATGGGGCTCCTAAGGTCGGGGAAGGCACTGATACCAACTTGTAACACCCTCGATGCGACTATATCTTCCACGTGTCGAGGCACGACTTAGAGGCATAATCTCATTGAAGGCATATGTTGCAAGTTAGGTAATCTTCACAACATCGCATGTAATATAGATAATAAAAGGGGAGATAACATAGTTGGCTTACACTCGCCACGTCAATCAAGTACATAACTAACATTACATCATCCAAACACTCATGGCCCAACTATGGCGCCAACATAAAAGAGAACCCAACAAGCGACACGGTCCCGATCACCCCCAACTGGGCACCACTACTGATCATCAGGAAAGGAAACATAGTAACGTTGAGAGTCTTCGTCGAACTCCCACTTGAGCTCGAGCGCGTCTCCTGGAGCGGAATCATCAGGCCCTGCATCTGGTGTAATAGTAATCTATGAGCCATAGGGACTCAACAATCTCGCACCCTCGCAATCAAGACTATTTAAGCTTATAGGAAAGGCAAGGTAAACATATAAGAGGAGCTGCAGCAAACGACTAGCATATATGGTGGCTAACTTATTCGCAAAAGAGAGCGAGAAGAGGAGGCAAAGCGCGAGCGAGAAGCTAGAGGACAACCTGCGCAAACATTACTCCAACACCGTGTCCACTTCCCGAACTCCGCCGAGAAGAGGCCATCACGGTAACACACTCAGTTGATTCGTTTTAATTAAGTTAAGGTTCAAGTTATCTACAACCGGACATTAACAAATTCCCATCTGCCCATAACTGCGGGCACGGCTTTCAAAAGTTCAAAACCCTGCAGGGGAGTCCCAACTTAGCCCATGACAAGCTCTCACGGTCAATGAAGGAATAGACCTCCTCCCAAGATGTTCCGATCAGACTCGGGATCTCGGTTCTTCAAGACACTTCGACGGGTTAAAACAAGACCAGCAACACCGCCCGAATGTGCCGACAAATCCCGATAGGAGCTGCACATATCTCGTTCTTAGGGCACACTCAGATTGTCTTAGGTACGGGTAGGCCAGCCCAGAGTTGCCCCTGGTGGCCACCGGCAGCTGACAGGTGGACCAACACTCAGAGGAGCACTGGCCCAGGGGGTTTAAAATAAGATGACCCTCGGGCTCCGCAAACCAAAGGGAAAAATAGGCTAGGTGGCAAATGGTAAAACCAAGGTTGGGCATTGCTGGAAAAGCTTTAATCAAGGCGAACTATCAAGGGGTTCCCATTATAACCCAACCGCGTAAGGAACACAACATCCGGGAACATAACACCGGTATGACGGAAACTAGGGCGGCAAGAGTGGAACAAAACACTAGGCGAGAGGCCGAGCCTTCCACCCTTTACCAAGTATATAGATGCTTTAAGATAACATGGCAATATAATGATATCCCAACAAGTAAATAAAAGTTCCAACAAGGAACGGCCTCCAATCTTCACCTGCAACTAGCAACGCTATAAGAGGGGCTGAGCAAAGCGGTAACATAGCCAATCAACGGTTTGCTAGGACATGGTGGGTTAGAGGTTTGACATGGCAATTTGGGAGGCTTGAAAGCAAATGGTAGGCATCGTAGCACTGGCATAGCAAAAGAGCGAGCAATCTAGCATAGCAAAGATAGTAGTGATTTCGAGGGTATGATCATCTTGCCTGCACAGTTGTCAGAGTTGACTGGATCCTCGAAAGCAAACTCAACGGGATCCTCATTAACGAACTCGTCTCCCGGCTCTACCCAAACAATACAAACAAGCAACAAGGACACAATCAACCACGTGCAAAGAACAAACAATATGATGCAATGATGATATGCTATGCGGGATGCATATGCAAGATGTGATAGGAAATGCAAGAAGCTGGCCCCAACATGGAAATCCAAGTGTGCCACTGGAAAAATGAGATGAAATCGCTTGAAAACGATATAAAGAACGCCGGAATTGGAGTTACGGTTTGGAAATGGCAAGCGATTCAAATGACACCGGTCTGCGATTTACAGCAAGTAGCCATCTAAATGCAATGAGAAGAACATGCTACAGCACCCAAACATGACAACAAAATACATGGCAGGGATGCATGCAAGATTCTTAACAAAAGTCTAGCACTGAGCTACGGCCAATTCATCCATTAACAGGTTCAAACAAGCATGGCAAAAATGCATATGGTAACCAGATTTCAGACTTAGTGAAATTAACACTTGTCTGGAATTTCAGATCAGGCAGCTCTCTTCAGAGCAACAAAACTACATGCTACAGGACATAAACATGGCAAAGTAAAGCATGGCATGGAGCTACTCAAAGAGCTTAACAAAAGTACCTTAGTGACCTTGAGCTAAAAGGGATCATAAAATACAATTGCAAGCATGTGAACATGGCAAAAACATAATCAGGTCACAGACTTAGTGAAAACTGGAGCATGCTGAAAACAGATATCAAGTAGGTCATGATAAAATAAGCATACATCTATCAAGAACACACAAAATTCAAGCTAGACCTGTCAAGAACAATAGCATAGCATGCACGGATCAACTACAACATCATCGGCAAAATTGCAAACAAGTTGACAATCTGCCCAGATTCACAAAGTAGCAAAAGTAGAGCTCGATTGACTCAAGCTAGGGTGCTCCATAATTGCAAACAAAGACATGGATGGATACAGCACTACAAGATTAGCAAAACATCCTTACTGATCATCCTCAAAAGAGGCACGGATCACTAAGAAACAACATGAACATATGGCATCATGAGATAAACAGATCAAGGACTTAGTGGAATTCCTAAGTCCCTGAAATCAGCTTTACCAAGTGCACCACTTTTTAAGCTTGTGCTAGTCACCTCACACATCACAAAAATACATGGGTTGCACCTCTGGAAATATGACAAAACCCTTAACAAAACATATGTAGAACTCATGGGCATATCATGCACACATTAATCATGGCAAAAATGACAAAAAGCTAAATGGAGCAGCAGATCTGACAATTATCTCAAGTAGCCCTCTTCTAACAGCATTTCGGGCATGAAGATGAACTCAAATGAAAATGATGAAATGGAATGAAATGATGTACTCTCTGGGATGAACATTTTGATATGCTATATGCCAAAAACGGAGTTACGGATGCGAAGTTACATTACGACGAACATGGGCACATGGATCTGGAATTTTGGGACTTAGAAGAAAAACAACCTAGGGTTCACTGTTCATCCGGATCTGGATCGGGCACGAAATCTGAGGTTCGACGCCGGGGCTTGCCGGAGTTCTTGCCGGACGACGAGGGAGAGGACGCCGGGGCTTCGGGCGCCGACGACCGAGGCGATGAGGGGCGGAGGCGGCGGCGGTGGCCGGGGCGGCGGGCACCGCGGTGGCCGGCGATGGCGGCGGCGTCGCTGGGCGGCGATGGCGCGAAGGCGGCGGGCGGCCGGACTTGACGAGGTGGCGGCGGAGCGGCGGGCGCCGGCACCGGCGTCGGGGCGCGAGGAGGCGCGGGGCGGCACGGGCGGCTGCGGGCGCGCGGGCCGGGGAGGGCTCCCCGTAGGCCCTGCGGGCTTCGGCGGCGGCGCGTGCAGGAGCCACCACGTGGCGTAACGTGGTTGGCACGGACGGCGGCGGCGGCTTTGTCCGCCCAGGACGGACGTGTCCGGCGGCGGCGCGAGGGGATTTTTAGGGTTTGGGAGAGAGGAGATCCGCGAATTTCGGGAGGGGACTTTAAATAGAGGTAGAGGGAGCTAGGAGAGTCCAAATGAGGTGCGGTTTTCGGCCACGCGATCGTGATCGAACGCTCTAGATGATGGATAAGGCTTAGGTGGGTTTTGGGCCAAATTGGAGGGGTGTTGGGCTGCAACACACACGAGGCCTTTTTGGTCCCTCGGTTAACTGTTGGAGTATCAAACGAAGTCCAAATGATACGAAACTTGACAGGCGGTCTACCGGTAGTAAACCAAGGCCGCTTGGCAAGTCTCGGTCCAATCCAGAAATGTTTAATCCCCACACACGAAAGAAAGCTAGAAATGACCATCGGAGGAGAACGAAGCGCCGGAATGCAAAACGGACAACGGGGAAAATGCTCGAATGCATGAGATGGAACACGTATGCAAATGCAATGCACATGATGACATGATATGAGATGCATGACAACGATAACAACACACGGAGACAAAGACCCGAACCCGAGAAAATAAAATAACTTAACCGTCGGAAACGACAAGAGTTGGAGTACAAATTGGGAAAGTTACATCCGGGGTGTTACAAACATGGTGCTACTCTGATGCACAATTGTGGTAAAAGGATAGTAACATTTCCCCTTCTCTCTTTTTCTCTCATTTTTTGTTTTGTTTTTGTTTTTTATCTTCTTTTTTTTGGTGGGCTTCTTTGGACTCTTTTTTTATTTGGGCTTTTTGGCCTCTTTTATTTATTTTTAAAGTCCGGAGTCTCATCCTGACTTGTGGGGGAATCATAGTCTCCATCATCCTTTCCTCATTGGGGCAATGCTCTAATAATGATGATCATCACACTTTTGTTTACTTACAACTCAATACTAGAACAAAGATATGACTATATATGAATGCCTCCGGCGGTGTACCGGGATGTGCAATGATCTAGCATATCAATGACATCAAATAACGAACAAGCCATGAAAACATCATGCTAGCTATCTTACGATCATGCAAAGCAATATGAAAATAAATGCTTAAGTCATGTATATGATGATGATGGAAGTTGCATGGCAATATATCTCGGAATGGCTATGGAAATGCCATGATAGGTAGGTATGGTGGCTGTTTTGAGGAAGATATAAGGAGCCTTATGTGTGATAGAGCGTATCGTATCACGGGGTTTGGATGCACCGGCGAAGTTTGCACCAACTCTCGAGGTGAGAGCGGGCAATGCACGGTACCGAAGAGGCTAGCAATAATGGAAGGGTGAGAGTGCGTATAATCTATGGACTCAACATTAGTCATAAAGAACTCACATACTTATTGCAAAAGTCTATTAGCTATCGAAACAAAGTACTACGCGCATGCTCCTAGGGAATAGATTGGTAGGAAAAGACCATTGCTCGTCCCCGACCGCCACTCATAAGGAAGACAATAAATAAATAAATCATGCTCCGACTTCATCACATAACGGTTCACCATACGTGCATGCTACGGATATCACAAACTTCAACACAAGTATTTCTACAATCCACAACTACCCACTAGCATGACTCTAATATCACCATCTTTATATCGCAAAACTATTGCAAGGAATCAAACATATCATATTCAGTGATCTACAAGTTTTATGTAGGATTTTATGATTAGCCATGTGAATGACCAGTTCCTCTCATCTCTATAAATATATATAAGTGAAGCAAGAGAGCTTAATTCTTTGAACAAAAGATATGCCCACGCTCTAACAAATATAAGTGAAGCAAAAGAGCATTCTACAAATGGCGGTTTTCTATGTGAAGAGAAACATGCAATCCAAACTTCAAATGATATAAGTGAAGCACATGAAGCATTCTATAAAGCCATACTCAAAAGATATAAGTGAAGTGCAAAGAGCATTGTATAAATCAACCAAGGACTATCTCATACCAGCATGGTGCATATAAGAAAAGTGAAAACTAAATGCAAAATACGCTCCAAGATTGCACATATCGCATGAACGAAACGAATCCGAAAACATACCGATACTTGTTGAAGAAAGATGGGATGCCTTCCGGGGCATCCCCAAGCTTAGACGCTTGAGTCTCCTTGAATATTTACTTGGGGTGCCTCGGGCATCCCCAAGCTTGAGCTCTTTCCTCTCTTCCTTCTTCTCACATCGGACCTCCTCGATCTTCGAACACTTCATCCACACAAAACTTCAACAGAAAACTCGGTAAGATCCGTTAGTATAATAAAGCAAATCACTACTTTAAGTACCATTGGAAACCAATTCATATTTTTTTTGCATTGTAGCTACTGTAATATAACTTCTTCATGGCTTAATCCACTGATAGAAGTCGATAGTTTCATCAAAACAAGCAAACTATGCATCAAAAATAGAATCTGTCTAAAACAGAACAGTCTGTAATAATCTGAACATTCGCCATACCTCTGGTACTCCAAAAATTCTACAAAAATTAGTAAAAATAAACAATTTGTATAGAAATACAGTGCAAAAAGTTTCAGAACCGTTTGACGTTCCAATAAAAAAACGTAAAATCATGCACTACAGCCAAAGTTTCTGTCCTGCACCGCACAAACCAACAAGCAATGTAAACATCCTAAAGGCAAACCTTGGCACATTATTTTTATAATACAATGGAATTGTACAAGGGGATAATTATTTTTGTTGAAAATTTTTTGTAATCAAGATTCACAAAGTTTCCGTGAGCATGAACAAAGTTCAAGGAGCTCCCCCACTTCAACAATGCTTGTCTCTCTCACTTTCACTTTCCTTTTTGAAAAAGTTTTGGGTTCCCCTTTTTATTTTTTTTGTTTTTAAAATTTATAAAAGCACATAACAGAAATAAATGACTCTTTAAAGCTTCCGGGTTGTCTCCCTGGCAGCGCTTTCTTTAAAGCCATTAAGCTAGGCATGTAGTGCTCAAGTAAAGGATCCACCCGGATCCCAAGGTATATCAAAGTCAATTTTAGTTAACAATGATTTGTAATTTAGTAGTGAGCACAAGGTAACATATATCATGTAATGACGAAGTCTAACTCTCTTCCTATGCATCGGCATGTCATAAAAGAATAATTCATGCACACAAAGTAAAGGCCAATGCATAGTATAAACAGTTTCTTGCAATTTTACCATGTTGGAAACATGGAGAGGCGGAGATGTAGTTCCTCTCTCATAATAATTGAAAGTAGGAGCAGCAAGCACATTCATATTACATTCATCAAAATCATCATGTGCAACGGTAAAATGCAACCCATCAATATAATCCTTAATAAGTGCAAACTTGTCCGATATAGTGTAGTCGGGAGAATTCAAAACGATAATAGGACTATCATGCGTGGGTGCAATAGCAGCAATTTCATGTTTAACATAAGGAACTATAGCAAGTTCATCTCCATAAGCATAATTCATATTGGCATCTTGGCCAAAAGCATAGAAAGCATCATCAAAAAGGGATATCTCAAGAGAATCAACAGGATCATAACAGTCATCATAGGAATCATCCTTCGGTAAGAACGAAGGGAAATTAAAGAATGTATGAGTTGAAGAGTTACTCTCATTGGAAGGTGAGCATGGGTGATCAATCCGCTCTTCCTCCTTTTGTTGTTCGCGCTCCTCCTCATCTTTTTCATCCAATGAGCTCACAATGTCGTTAATTTCTTCTTCCATAGACTCCTGCAAAATATTAGTCTCTTCTTGGACAGCGGAGACTCTCTCAATAATATCATCAATATCGGAATTGAATTCATAATTCTCATAGCAATATTTAAGGATAGCTAAATTTTTAGGTCTGTAAACAGCATCATCAAGATTTTCACACTCTTTAAACAAAGATTCAATTTCATAAGCACCCATAAAAGCAACAAATTCTTCTATTTGTTCCACATCATAGTAATCATATATACCATGAGCATAAGAAGCCAAGGTTTTATCATCATTAAATTTGCATGAAAAGGGAAGGTGTGGAGCCTTCATCCTAGAGCAACAAGTATAATCATATCTCAAGCATAGTTCCCGAGTATACCAATGCAACATATGAATGTGATCCCATAATAGTTTCCCTTTTTGAGTCAAGCGATAATCCCTAAAGTATTCACGTTGATCCAACGTGTCTCCCATTACATAATTGAATGGGGTTTTCTCTGGATTATCAAAGTAGTACATAATATTTTTCACATAATCAACATCGAGGGTTTTAGGAGGTTCCCCATATCCATGAGTAGCAGGTACGCCTAATTCTTTTGGTATTCCGTGTTCCATATCCATAACTAAAGATAGATAACAACTTAGAATAGCAAATAAAAATTACTTAGTGATAAAGCAAACAAGCACACACGAGAATATTCACCCCACGCTATTGCTCCCTGGCAACGGTGCCAGAAAAAGGTCTTGATGACCCACAAGTATAGGGGATCAATTGTAGCCTCTTTCGATAAGTAAGAATGTCGAACCCAACGAGGAGCTAAAGGTAGAACAAATATTCCCTCAACTTCTATCGACCAACGATACAACTCTACGCACGCTTGACATTCGCTTTACCTAGAACAAGTATAAAACTAGAAGTACTTTCTAGGTGTTTTCGGATAGGTTTGCAAGAATGTAAAGTGCACGTAAATAAAAATTAGGGGCTGTTTAGGTAAAGAAGCAATAAATTTAGTATATCGAGTGTGGAAAAGTGGTGGTAGGAGTTGTGAAATTGTCCCTAAGCAATTGACTACGTTACTAGACCGATAGCAAGTTTTATGTGGGAGAGGCCACTGCTAGCATGTCATCCCTGACTTGGAATTCTATGCACTTATGATTGGAACTATTAGCAAGCGTCCGCAACTACTAATGTTCATTAAGGTAAAACCCAACCATAGCATTAAGATATATTGGTCCCCCTTCAATCCCGTATGCATCAATTTCTATGCTAGGTTGAAGTTTCTGTCACTCTTGCCCTCCAATACATAGTCCTATCAACATACACTAACCCCATGGTGTGATCCACGCGCGTGCTCATATAATGGGCACCAAAGGACAGCAACATAACCACAAGCAAATTAAATCAATCATAGAAATTAATCAACCATCGATAGGACAACGAGAATCTACTCAGACATCATAGGATGGCAACACATCATTGGATAATATATGAAGCATAAAGCACCATGTTCAAGTAGAGGGTACATCGGGTTGCGGGAGAGTGGACCACTATAGATAGAGGGGGGAAGGTGATGGAGATGTTTGTGAAGATGGCGGACGTGTTGGTGTAGATTGTGGTGATGATGGTGGCCCCCGGCGGCGTTCCGGCACCACCGGAAGCGAGGGGGAGAGAGCCCCCCTTCTTCTTCTTCTTCTTCCTTGACCTTCTCCCTAGGTGGGAGAAGGGTTTCCCCTCTGGTACATGGCCTCCATGGCATGGGAGGGGCGAGATCCCCTCCCATATTGGATCTGTCTCTCTGTCTCTCTCTGTTTCTGCGTTCTCAGATTCTGCCCTTTCACCGTTTCTTATATTCCCGGAGATCCATAACTCCGATTGGGCTGGAATTTTAACACGGTCTCTATCCGGATATTAGCTTTCTTGCGGCGAAACAAGGGCACCAACTGCCTTACGGGGTGGCCACGAGGGTCAGGGCGCGCCTGCCCCCCTGGGGCGCGCCCCCTGCCTCGTGGCCCCATCGGGCATCGTCTCGCGTGGATTTTTCTTCCCAAAAATCACATATATTCCAAAAAAATCTCCGTTAGTTTTTATCATGTTTGGACTCCGTTTGATATGGATTACTGCGAAACAAAAGACATGCAACAAACAGGAACTGGCACTGGGCACTGGATCAATATGTTAGTCCCAAAAATAAAATAAAAAGTTGCCAAAAGTATATGAAAGTTGTATAATATTGGCATGGAACAATCAAAAATTATAGATACGACGGAGACGTATCAATAGACCCCATATCGTATCATGTGTCTGTTGGAAGGATATCCTACGTGATACTTGAATTCCCACTTATAAACTCCCGAAACTTTCTGGTTATGCAATCAGGTGTTGGGGATACAGGGGAAGCATAATATATCACCCAAACTAACAATCCCTACATCCAGCTATATCCATCCTTCAACACATAACCAAGAAACCTTCGGAAATCATGTACCTCAACCTTAGAAAACCATTCGTTATACGAGTTATGGCAATACTCCCGAAGTCCCGCCCCAGTACTGGGTGGCGTCGAGGTTATCTCACAAACAACTGCATAAAAGAGATTTTCGATGTCGGCGAACTCAGGTATTCCAGAACTGCAACGATAAAATTGTGACGACAACACCTCGGAGCTCAACTCCCCGGGACACTGCCACAACCCCTAAATGTCAGGAGGCACCAAGAACAATGTTCTCGTCAGAAGAATATGAGAACGATTCCAAGATACCCGCGTGATCCTAAAAAATTCGTGAAATTTGAGGATAGAAAAGTCAAAACTTCTATGTCAGGAGGCCTCACCAGAGCGATGAAGGGACTGAGGAGTAAAAAGAATCCTACTCTCTGATATATACATATATAATCCTAAAACTCAAAACATTTTGATCTAGACTCAACAACGTCAGAGATTCAATCAAGCAGGGGGGCTCCTAAGTCGGGGATGGCTCTGATACCAACTTGTAACACCCACGATGCGGCTATATCTCCCACGTGTCGAGGCACGACTTAGAGGCATAACCGCATGGTGGTTTTGTCGCAAGAGGGGTAATCTTCACACAATCCCATGTACTAAATAAGAAAGGGATAAAGAGTTGGCTTACAATCGCCACTTCACACAAATAACAAGTTAAACATACATCATCCAGAGTACAATCAAGGTCCGACTACGGAACCAAAATAAAAGAAGACAACCCCAAATGCTAGATCCCCGATCATCCCAATTGGGCACCACTACTGATCATCCGAAAAAGACACATAACAATGATCAAGATCTTCATCGAGCTCCCACTTGAGCTCGGTTGCGTCACCTTCACTGGTATCAACAGCACCTGCAACTGTTTGGAACTAACCGTGAGTCACGAGGACTCAGCAATCTCACACACACGAGATCAAGACTATTTAAGCTTATGGGTAGGAAAGGGGTAATGGGGTGGAGCTGCAGCAAGCGCTAAGCATATATGGTGGCTAACATACGCAATAAAGAGCGAGAAGAGAAGCAACGCAACGGTCATGAAGCTAGACCTGATCAAGAAGTGATCCGGAAACTACTTACGTTCAAGCATAACACAAGACCGTGTTCACTTCCTGGACTCCGCCGAAAAGAGACCATCACGGCTACACACGCAGTTGATGCATTGTAATTAAGTCAAGTGTCAAGTACTCTACAACCGGATATTAACAAATTCCCATCTGCCACATAACGCGGGGACGGATCTCAAAAGTTTATACCCTGCAGGGGTGTCCCAACTTAGCCCATCACAAGCTCTCACGGTCAACGAAGGATATTCCTTCTCCTGAAAATACCCGATCAGTCTCGGAATCCCTGTTACAAGAAATTTTGACAATGGTAAAACAAGACCAGCAAGACCGCCTGAATGTGCCGACAAATCCCGATACGAGCTGCACATATCTTGTTCTCAGGGCACACCGGATGAACACTACGTACAGCTAAAACCAGCCCTCAAGTTTCCCCAAGCTGGCACTGCAAGTGGCTCTAGGTTGGACCAACACTCGGAGGAGCACTGGCCCGGGGGGTAAAATAAGATGACCCTCGAGCTCCAGAAACCCAAGCGAAAAAGGCTTAGGTTGTTAGGGAAATGTGAAACCAAGGTTAGGCCTTGCTGGAGGAGTTTTATTAAAAGCGAACTGTCAAGGGGTTCCCATAACACCCAACCGTGTAAGGAACGCAAAATCAAGGAACATAACACCGGTATGACGGAAGCTAGTGTGGCAAGAGTGGAACAAAACACCAGGCATAAGGCCGAGCCTTCCACCCTTTACCAAGTATATAGATGTATTAATTAAAATAAGAGGTATTGTGATATCCCAACAAAATCCATGTTCCCACATGGAACAAACTTCAGCTTCACCTGCAACTAACAACGCTATAAGAAGGGTTGAGCAAAAGCGGTAACTTAGTCAAACAACGATTTCCTAGGAAGGTGGGTTAGAGGCTTGACATGGCAATATGGGAGGCATGATATAACAAGTGGTAGGTAGCGCGACATAGCAGTGGAACAAACAACTAGCAAGCAAAGGTAGAAGTGATTTCTAGGGTATGCTCATCTTGCCTAAGATCCCACAAGGAATAAGAACGAGTCCATGAAGAAGACAAACGGACGGAGTCGAACAAATCCTCACAACTCCAGAAGAAACCGAAGCTAACGAGAGAAGCAACCCAGAAAGAAGCAAGCAACATAGTAAACAACCATCACATAAACATGGCATTATGCACAACCAAGTATGGTGCATGTCCGGTTTAATGAAACATGGCATGGCAAAGTGCACAAACAATACTACAAATTAAGTGGAGCTCAATATGCAACGAGTTGCATATTGACGAAACACCACATTCGATTATTTAGTTCACTCCCGGTTATGTACCCAACAATATTAAATATTGTTAAACATGGCAAGAGGTGAAGCATAAAGAAATTATCTATTTAGGAAAGTTTAAATGAGGCCGGAAATAACAAACAACAATTCTGGTAATCCCCATATGTATTTAGCAATTTAATGCAAACACCAATTTAAACATTTTAAAAGTTGTTAGCATGATGCGGATGGCCTATTCAAGGTTGGATGCATTTTTTATGAAAATGTTCATAAGAGCATTTTATGAAGAATTTGTCATTGTGGCAGAAACAAAAGGGGTGCCATGGCAATGAATCCGAAAATGATGACACGACAACATATCGATTCCAGTAGCTCATGGAGATACCTGTGCAAAAGGAAATCTGATGGGAGCGTGTCATGCAAGGATGGTGGGGTGCTCCCATTTACCGGGTGTCCCACATGACGGTGGCAAGGAAAAAGAGGGGCTTCGTGCAACGAACAACTCAGACACAGAGCAAACACGGGCATCTCATACACCACACATGCATTCGTTCACGGGCATCGTCCCGGCGTTATACCTTTGAAGCATGCGTTTTCCGACGGTTCAGGTTCGATGCGGAGTAGGGGAAGTAGACGTTCTCGCGACAGTCGTAGTGGAAGTAGTAGTGCTATCGTTCATCGGCGATCGTCGGGATGGTAGTGGAAGTAGAGGCACGCGACGTCTTGTCGAAAATCACGGCGGCGGTAGTTGTACACATGTTGTAGTCAAACATGATGGAACCAATGTCCTCAAGGGTAGTCGTGGTACTTGGGGTCTTCGGGCTACCGGTCTCGGTTCTTGCGACGGTAGTGGCACAAGGTCATCGTGGGAAGTAGTCGTACTCGCAAACTTGTCGTATCCACGGCGACGGTAATGGAACTTCACGGATCTGTGATCTCCGGGCGTAATGGTACTTGGCGAATCCCGAAACGTTCTTGACGATCCAAAATGGCACAAGTGAGATGCACATCGACGGAGTCTTCCGACTTGTGCTCCGGGTACAGGATTTGACGAGCCTAGGGAGACAATGGAGAAAGCAAACAGCGGAGCATCAACAGACACGAGGCCACAGACATGACTTGGGGATCCCCGAACCCATGGAAACGGTCGGCAGCAGGAGGCTGCTAGTAGAGGCTGGGCCATGCCGAGGTCGAAGGTGGCCGGGCGAGCTCGACGGAGGTCGTTCGCGGTCAGACGAAGCAGCAGCAGCAAGGCACGGCAGCGCGCGCGAAGCTGTAGGCCAGCACGGTGGCCTCTATGGCCGGCGGCCATGCAGGTTGCGTGAGGCAAGGTGGGTGACCAAAGGACGGTCGCGTCGGGGCTTGTGTCGTCGGGACCCGCAGGAGGAGGCGAGGCAAGGTGGCTCTGGCAAGGGCACCAGTGGCCGGGGACGGGCGAAGCAGTGAAGAGGAGGCCGGGGTGCGAAAGAGGGTGTGGAGGCACGGAAGATGAAGGAGGCAAGGCGAGCCACGCGTGAGGGAGGAGGTCGAGGCCGGCGCTGGTCGTGGTCGCCGGAGCGACGGTACGGAACGGACGCCGTGGCAGGGAGGCGGCGAGCTTGAGGCCGAACAGAGGGAGGAGGAGGCGCGAGGAACGCATCAGCGTTCGCTGGACGGAGCTTGCAGGCGGCGAGGTGGCCGGAGCGGGCAAGAGGGGGCTGCAGGCGTCATGGGGGTTCGGCATGGGGACGATGGAAGGGCGAGGAGAGGGACGGCGCCAGGTGGTAGAGAGGAGTGGGGATCGGGCAGGAAGCGCTGCAGCACGTGTGGGTGCTGGCGGCGGTGTGGGGGGGATGCGTGGGAGAGGGTGAGAGTTAGGTTTAGAGGGGTTGGTTGGGCCTCGGGCTAACTATTGCGGCTACTGGGCTCCCTCTCTCCTTACTTCTCGTCTATTGCCCAGAAAAAAACAACAAAGGAAAGAAAAAGAAAGGAAGGGTGGAGACAGGATTTGGGCATGGAGATAAATTTCCTGGGCTCGCAAAAATGCGCTTGTTCCAAGAAAAATGGAGTGGGCAAGATTACAAGAATTAAATTCAAATTCATTTGAATTTAATTCTAATGGGTTCTAATAGAAAGTGGGTGCTAGGAAGATCCAGAAATGATTGAGAATTTCGGTGGAGCTCGGGAAATGACGAAAGAATTTACGGACAAAGTTCGAGGTCAATAAGTGAGATAACAAAGGCATGCGGAATATTTGCAAGTGTATTTTTAGTGATTCCATAAGGATGGAATATTTATTATAGCTCCCTAATATTGGGAGGATATGTTGTAAAGAGAATCACCATGTGAATTCCCTCGGTTTAAATGGACCGAAGATCCATGCAATTTATTTAGTTGAGTTTTTATAAAGGTTGCAAGATGACATGATGCAATGCACATGATGCAAAAAAAAAGAATGCAACAAACAAAACAAATCACACGACGAAAACTCGAAAATCATGGAAGGCATCCTTCGGTCTTGGGGCGTTACAGTAACTCCCCGGGGTGTTCCGGTAACCCCCCGGGTACTCCGGAAAATGCCCGAACCTATACGAAACCTTTCCAATGTCCAAGCTTACCCTTCCAATATATCAATCTTTATGTCTCAACCATTTCGAGACTCCTCGTCATGTCTGTGATCACATCCGGGACCCTGAACTATCTTCGGTACATCAAATCACATAACTCATAATACATATCATCATCGAATGATAAGCGTGCAAACCCTACGGGTTCGAGAACTATGTAGACATGACCGAGACTAATCTCCAGTCGATAACCAATAGCGGAACCTGGATGCTCATATTGGTTCCTACATATTCTATGAAGATCTTTATCGTTCAAACCACATAACAACATACGTTTGTTCCCTTTGTCATCGGTATGTTACTTGCCCGAGATTCGATTGTCGGTATCATCATACCTAGTTCAATCTCGTTACCGGCAAGTCTCTTTACTCGTTCCATAATGCAACATCCCGCAACTAACCCATTATTCACATTGCTTGCAAGGCTTATAGTGATGTGCATTACCGAGAGGGCCCAGAGATACCTCTCCGACAATCAGGGTGACAAATCCTAATCTCGGTCTGTGCTAACTCAACAAACACCATCAGAGACACCTGTAGAGCATCTTTATAATTACGTTGTGACGTTTGACAACACACTAAGTGTTCCTCCGGTATTCGGGAGTTGCATAATCTCATAGTCATAGGAAGAAGTATAAGTTATGGAGAAAGCAATAGCAATAAACTAAACGATCATAGTGCTAAGCTAACGGATGTGTCAAGTCAATCACATCATTCTCTAATGATGTGATCCCATTAATCAAATGACAACTCATGTCGATGGTTAGGAAACTTAACCATCTTTGATAAACGAGCTAGTCAATGTAGAGGCATACTAGTGACACTCTATTTGTCTATGTATTCACACATGTACTAAGTATCCGGTTAATACAATTCTAGCATGAATAATAAAAATTTATCATGATATAAGGAAATATAAATAACAACTTTATTATTGCCTATAGGGCATATTTCCTTCAGATACTACTAGGGTTTTTCCTAGTAGTGTAAGCCATCTCCTCGTAGTCCTTGGTGCTGACAAAAACGGGCTTCTTGAGGGTGCATGGGATTGTTCTTTCGTTCTCCTCTCCTGTTGGGAAACGTTGCATAGAAAACAAAAAAATCTACACACATCCAAGATCTATCCATGGAGATGCATAGCAACGAGAGGGGAGAGTGTGTCTACGTACCCTCATAGACCGTAAGAGGAAGAGTTTAGTAACGCGGTTGATATAGTCGAACTTCTTCGCGATCCAATCGATCGAGTATCGAACGTACATCACCTCTACGTTCAGCACACGTTCAGCTCGGTGACATCCTCGCCTTCTTGATCCAGCAAGACGGTGAAGTAGTGGATGAGTTCCAGCAGCATGATGGCGTGGTGACAGTGATGGTGAAGATATCTCTGCAGGGCTTCGCCTAAAGCACTATGAAAATATGACCGAGGGTGTAAACGGTGAAGGGGTACGCCACACAAGGCTAAGAAAATGTCATGGTTATATGTGGCACCCCCTTCCCACATATATATAGATGGGGGAGGGGGAGAGACCAAGGGGCGCCCCAAGTAGGGTCGAATCCTACTTGGGGCCTTTCCCTAGCCGCGCCCCCTACCATATTTGCCAGAGGGGGGAAGTAAAGGGGGGAGAGGAAAGGAAGGGGAGACCGACTCCCCCCTTTCCTTCTCTCCCCAAGGGCTGCGGCCTAGGAGGAGCGTGCCATCCCCTTGTGGGTTGGTGTGTTCCCCCTTCGGCCCATAGGCCCATTAACCTCCCGGGGGTGTCCGGAACCCCTTCTGGTGACCCGATATCTAGCCGGTACATCCCGAAACTCTTCCGATGTCCAAATATCATCGTCCTATATATATCAATATTTACCTCTGTACCATTCTGGAGCTCCTCTTCATGTCCGTGATATCATCCGGGACTCCGAACAACATTCGGTAACCAAATCATATAACTCATACAACACTATATCGTCAACGAACGTTAAGCGTACGGACCCTACGGGTTCGAGAACTAGGTAGACATGACCTTGACACCTCTCCAGTCAATAACCAAAAGCGGAACCTGGATGCCCATATTGTCTCCTACATATTCTACAAAGATCTTTATCGGTCGAACCTTATGACAACATACGTAATTCCCTTTGTCCATAGGTATGTTACTTGCCCGAGATTCGATCATCGATATCTTCATACCTAGTTCAATCTCATTACCGGCAAGTATCTTTACTCGTTCTGTAATACATCATCTTGCAACTAACTCCTTAGTCACTTTGCTTGCAAGGCTTCTTATGACCTGTATTATAGAGAGGCAAATCCTAATCTCAATCTATGGTAACTCAACAAACACCCTCGAAGATACCTGTAGAGCATCTTAATGATCACCTAGTTACGTTGTGATGTTTTATAGGACACAAGGTATTCCTCCGATATCCGGGAGTTGCATAATCTCATAGTCGAAGGAATATGTATTTGTCATCAAGAAAGCAATAGCAATAAACTGAACGGACAATATGCTAAGCTAACGGATGGGTCTTGTCCATCACATCAATCTCCTAATGATGTGATCCCATTATCAAATGACAAGACATGTCCATGGTTAGGAAACCTTAACCATCTTCAATCAATGAGCTAGTCTAGTAGAGGCTTACTAGGGACACGGTATTTGTTTATATATTCACACATGTATTTAAGTTTCCAATCAATACAATTCTAGAATGAATAATAAACCTTTATCATGAATAAGGAAATATAAAATAACAACTTTATTATTGCCTCTAGGGCACATTTCCTTCATTCTCCCACCCACACTCGAGTCAATAATCTAGTTCACATCGCCATGTGATTAACACCCATAGTTCACATCGCCATGTGACCAACATCCAAAGAGTTTACTAGAGTCAATAATCTAGTTCACATCGCCATGTCATTAACACCCAAAGAGTACTAAGATGTGATCATGTTTTGCTTGTGAGAGAAGTTTATTCAACGGGTCTGTCACATTCAGATCCATATGTATTTTGCAAATTTCTATGTCTACAATGCTCTGCATGGAGCTACTCTAGCTTATTGCTCCCACTTTCAATATGTATCCAGATTGAGACTCAAAGTTATCTGAATCGGTGTCAAAGCTTGCATCAACGTAACTCTTTACGATGAACTCTTTATCACCTCCATAAACAAGAAATATTTCCTTAGTCCTCTCAGGTAATTAAGGGTAATTTTGACCGTTGTCTAGTGTGTTGGGGAATGCAGTAATTTCAAAAAAATCCTACGCACACGCAAGATCTATCTAGGTTATGCATAGCAACGAGAGGGGAAGAATGTTGTCCACGTACCCTCGTAGACCGTAAGCGGAAGCATTATGACAACACGGTTGATGTAGTCGTACGTCTTCATGATCGGACTGATCCTAGCATCGTAGGTACGGCACCTCCGCGATCTGCACATGTTCAGCTCGATGACGTCCCACGGACTCTAGATCCAGCTGAGTGTCGGGGGAGAGCTTCATTAGCACAACGACGTGATGACGGTGATTATGAAGTTACCGACGCAGGGCTTCGCCTAAGCACTACAACAATATGACCGAGGTGGAAATCTATGGAGGGGGCACCGCACATGGCTAAGAGATCAACTTGTGTGTCTATGGGGTGCCCCCCTCCCCCATATATAAAGGAGTGGAGGAGGGGAAGGGCCGGCCTCCTATGGCGCGCCCCAAGGGGGGTTCCTGCTCCTACTAGGAGTAGGTTTCCCCCCTTTCCTAGTCCAACTAGAAGGGGAAAGGAAGGGGAAAGAGGGGAGAAGGAAGGAGGGGGGTGCTGCCCCTGTCGTGGGTTTGTCATGGCAGATGTCCTCGTGAAAGGACTTAGTCGTGGAGCCATCGCAACGGGTTAGCTTAAAGGGGTTAAACCGGACAAGGGGACACATGGAGTTTATACTAGTTCGGCCCCTTCGATGAAGGTAAAAGCCTATGTCTAATTGTGATTGGTATTGCTAGGGTTTCGAAGACCAGGGAGCGAATCCGCTTTGTCTGGCTCTCGAGTTATTGTCTGTCGTCCCTAAACTGCTGCCGGGTCGTCCCTTTATATACATAGGTTGACACCCGCCGGTTTACAGAGTCCCGAAGCCGGATCATAAACGTGTCCGGTTCGGTCTCTACACTTCCTATCTTACAATGCAAGTTACATAATTAGGTCTCTTTACATCTACAGGCCTTAACTCTCCTCTGGGCCTTGGGCCTTCATAAAGCGCCATCATTCTTACGTCTTCATGGGCTTCTAATCTTCATAAAGCTAATCTGGCTACTCCTGGCCAGTTTACGTCCAATAGTAATATCCCCAACATTAGGCCCCAGATTGATTTGAACTTGTTCATGTCAATCTTCAATACTTAGAAAAATTCCTTCCTTTCCATCTTGGCATAGATCTTGTAAACCGCCGTGACATCATCCTATTCATTAAAGCCGAAGATACCCTTTATTAATGAGCATCCAACGATCGAGGCAACAATCTCATTATCTATCCATTTTTTGGGCTCCTCGATTCCCGCGCTTGTCGCTTATCTCTTTACCCTTATAAATAGAGGCAGAGGACCCCTTTCTTTTCTTTCCATTGCCCCTTCATCCCTTCTTCTTCCTCGCGATGTCTCCGCACTTGAGCGTCGCCGCCATCGTCAAACCTCGCCTCTGCCTCACCATCGGCCGCTGCATCAACCTGTTCGTAGTAGAGCCCCGCAGCACACCTCCGCTGCTTCCGTGGCCACAGTAAGTCCTTCCCTCCTTCCTTCACAGATCCATTAGGGTTCCCGCAAGTTCATGGTGTTCCTTTCTCGTTCTTCGCCAGTCTTTAGACAGTAGACCTTAGGCTTGATGTGCTCCGTGCGATAGTTCTAGAGCTCCCCTTCTTGTTTGTTTTAAATCAAGCCTTTATGCGCATGAAAAAGAACCTTGATCTGTGCTGTCATGAACTGCTCCAAGACCAACTTTTTTAGGTCTAAATCTTTTTCTTTTCCTGACTTGTGGTAGATCCAAAATGCCCCTGTGATCCTATGAAACCTGTTTTTACCTCATTTAACCCTCTTTGCCTTAGATCTATATCCTCTTTACCATCTAGGCGGTTTACCTTTGTAAAAACAATCTATCTCATACCATTAGTCCCCTAGTAAACCGGCAAACCTTCTTTACGTTGATTGTAATAGTCCGGTTTAACAACACATGTATGCCCTTGATATGACCTTGTCATTCACTATTGTATTAGTCTCCGGTTTACGCAATTTCACATACCTGTATATCTTTATTCCACTGCATCTCGCATACCACCGTGAATGATTTGTAAACAGGCATTTTGTTTCCAGCTTTTTGTTTCACAATGGCCAAGCAGTTTGCTGCTTGCAATTGGGCTCGTTCTCCGGGTCATCGAGGAACAGTTGAATGGCATGGTCAGCATCGGAACCTTGCCTAAGAAAACTGAAATTAGATGGCGAGTTCCAGGAACAGAAAATCCTCCAACCCCGAGGCAGGGTGAGGTTGTGGTCTTTGTCGACCACATAGGCCGTGGTTTCAAACCGCCAGGGTCAAAGTTTTACCGAGATGTGCTTGCCAGTTTCCAACTCCATCCTCAAGATATCGGACGCAACTCGGTGTCCAATCTATGCAACTTCCAGGTCTTCTGTGAAGTCTACTTACAAGAAGAACCGACTGGAGCTGTTCCGGGACTTCTTTCATCTGAACCGGCGTACAGAATTTGTAAATGGTCCCAACACTAAACTTGGTGGTGTTTCTATTCAAAAGCGGAAGGAAGTTGAATTCCCTCATGTCAAACTACACAGTCACCCTAAGGAATGGAACCATACTTAGTTCTACTGTATAGATACCTCCCCTGAAGATGAAAACCCTCTTCTAGGCTATCGTGATCACTGGCTTTCCAACACTCATCCACTTCCACAATGTTTAAGCTCTGCGGAACGAGCCAAATATGCCCCTCAACTCGCCAAGCTCCGGGCCTTTATGGCCAACGGTTTAACAGCCGTTGATTTTGTGCGTTGCTGGATATCATGGAGCGTCTTGCCACTAAGCCGCCGCCTCGGTTTAATGTGTGAATATACCGGTGAGATTGAAGACCCCCAACGCCACATCAACATTCAGATAACCGATGAAGAGGTCACTGAAAGCGTCAAGAAATTTTTGAATGAACCGGAATCAGTTTGTCGCCAAACCAGCTTGAGCCCCTTCTACACTCAGAATAAACCGCCTGCTGTAAGCACAATGCTTCCTTTTTATATTTGATATCTTTTGATTTTTCAAACTTGTGAACTTTCCTCTGTTTGTGTATGAACAGGGTGATGATCCCTTCTGGAAACGGAAATCCGCAGATAAAGCGGCAAAGCCATCCCGTCCCAAAACCAAAGCTGTCAAGTGTACCTCAAAGCGGAAAACGGCTGACCGGATCAGCATGGAGCTTGATGAAGATGCAGATGACCCGGAAGTTGAGGTAGAACTTGACTCACTTGGCTCCCTTTTCATGCACCTCATTAACAATGATCTTTATCAGGAGGACGTAGAAGGCAGCCAGGCTAATGATGTAGAGGTAATTACCCTTTCCTCCAGTTCAGACTCTATGCCAACACAAAAAACCCGTCAAGCAGTCCGGAAAGTAAGCTTTTCTCATCCTCTCGCTTACTTGGATCCAACATTTATTTTGAAGACACGGCAGCATGAAGCTCGCCGGACATCCCGACACAGTGGCCAACAGGTCACTTTGGCCGGTTTACCTGATACCCCAGTTCAGAAGCGCCGGTCTAAGGTCTCTCCCACTTCTGACAATTCTTATCCCAAGGTAGGTTATTAGACAACCTCTTAATCCGTCCGATTCAAATTATCAGGTGACAGCTCCCTCATCCTCTGGCGAGTCGACAGCAACCCAACTCCCTCCTCTAAAAACTGTGGTTGGGTAAGCTTTCAAACCCTTTCTTCCAATGCGTTGCAGATCTTGAATAAGATGCTAAACCTCTTTTAGTTTTGTTTGCAGAGCCAAAGCCAGACCCAGAAAGAAAGCTCGGGTCAACAATCCGTCAGAAGACCAGGCAGTTTTTGAAGAAGAGCAAATAGGTGAACCGGACCAAACTCATGAACCGGAGGGTCCTCATCCTGAAGCCGCCTCTGATGAATCGCCCCTTCAGGATCGGAATACTGATGAACCACCAGAAGCTGATCCTGTCGTGCCTGACACTGAACCGGCAGCTCCAAACCGGGCTAGTCCAGTGAGAGGTACTGAGACTCCGTCATCACCCGCAAAAACCACTGAAGGCCAAGGAGATGATGTTATCATTACTGGCATGGGCCACAGCTCTCCTGGCCATCCCATAATCTTGGCCCAACATAGTGCCAAAGAAGAGTGTGCTGCTAGGGAAAAGGGCAAATGGAGTACTGACTTATCAAGTTATGCCCATCTCAATGCTGAAGAACTTCACTCCGGTTTCTTAAACCGTCAGCACTCAAACCGTGACTATGAAGCCGGTTTGGTGAACTTGATGAAGGAACGCTATGAGGTATTTTCATCTCCCTTTACTTCTTGATTCCAAAGTTGAAATGCTAGCCCAAGTAGCCCCCAAGGGCCATTTTATGATGTTAATCGTAAACCGGGTCTTTGTAACACTTTAAGTCTCTCCTACTGACCCTCAAAATGTCAGGTCCTTAGTGAAAACCAAGACCGATACTTTACCAATGTAATTATATAGCTTTCCTCAGCGTAGCCCCCAAAGGCCGGTTTAGCTTTGCAAGGTAACCCAGGTTTTAATCCATGCTTTCGTTTTGAACAGATGTACATTAGCCCCCAAGTGTCAAGGATAATGCTTGCATTATTCTGGAGACTTATAAAAGATATAGTGAATCAGAGCAAATAGGCATTAGCCCCCAAGTACGAAGTGCATAAATTGTTATACGCTTTGTACTTAGAAAATATATATCCTGTTGTTGAGATATCTTCACTGTTGCAGGCCGAACTAAGCAAGAGAGATGCCCGAACCGCTGATTTGCAAGAGAACGTGAAGTCCCAACAAGCAGAGGCTGTGAAAGCCAAGGAGGAACTGACCAAAGCCCTGACAGCAATGGAAAAGCTAAAAGAGTCTTTTAACAAAGATCGTGCTGACTGGGAAACCGAGAAGGCCGGTTTAACCAAAAAAGCTGAGGATGTTGAAGCAGCCCTGAAACCAGTTGTAGATGAACTAACTGGTTTGAAATGGCAAATCAACGCCATGACTTCCGCTGTCTTTGGTAAGTATCTCCTTATGCAGTTTGTCCAATTCATGAAACCTTATCATTTACCAGAGTGCTAATTTTAAACCGTGACAGGCACTCGTATTGCTCATCTGGGCACAGATATGCAGATGAAGCTTAAAGCGGCTTATACCTTGATTGAACAGCTGTACTCTGGATCCCAGCGTGCTATTTGCACTGCGGCTTACAATATAAACCGGCGCCATCATTGATAAAAGAAACTCTTGAGAAGTTGGCCATGTTACCAGCCCGGATTACCGAACTGAAGAAGGCAGCTGCAAGAGCAGGAGCATTAACCGCACTAATCCGGGCCAAGGCATGGATTCCGGACCTTGAAGCGGAGGACATTATAAAAGGATATCCAGGTGTGAAAGAGGACGGTTCAAACTTCGACAATGATGATCTCCGAAGGCTGACAAAGGAAATGTGGCCAATAGCCAGCAAACTGGCAGAAGACACAGATTTATCTCATTTCCAGTCGGCTTACGACATTGAAGGGAAGAGACAGCCTGCGGAAATCCATGAAGTCCAAGAACTTGTGCCTCCAATCCGTAAGCATACTTACACTCCTGACATTAACCCCTCCAGCCTTATCCATGAAGAAGCCGTGTTTCAAGCTTTAACCGGAATCGATTGGTCAATGGTTGATTTCCAGTGTCTGGGGAGGGATGAAGAAGAAGTGATTGCACCAAATGACCCTCAACCGTCAAACCGTTCGGACAAAGCAGCGTAAACCGGTAGCCGGTTTACCAGCTATTGTATGCCAATGCCAAAAAATAATTATGCAATTGGAGCCTCTTTGAAGCTTCTTGTAATAGGATAGCAAAAACTCCTTTATCTGTCATGCCATCGAGCATGTTTTGTGACGCTTCGTGAAAACTTGCTCCACTTTTTGGGATCTATTTATGCATAGCCCATGATGAGTTGTGTTCCTGGATACAAGAACTTGAAAGTATCCTGGCGGTTTACCACTGGACGGGTCATGATGCCCAACAAATATACAATACTTAGATGAATAATCAAAGTTTTTGTATAAAAAATAATATGTGCAACATACCTCGTTGGCTGACCAACTGCTTGTATGGTAAAGGTGTAAACACCAATCCGGAGCGTAGATAACTCCGTCCTTATTTTGCTAGATTATGATAATAAACCGTACCGGGATATAATAACCACCGGGTTTTCTTTATAACACTGGTGACTTGTTAGTCAAAACCAGACCGGGGTAATGAACGCCGGTTTATAATTTATCATGTACTGACAACTTGTAGTTGAAAGCCAAGCCGGGTCAAGGACACCGGTTTATCAGAAGATATTATGAACCTCAATAAAGGCGAAAAACTTAGCAAATAGGACTCAAAAAAGAAATATGTGAGGCTTTTTACGAGCTGCCAGGCTCCAAATCGAGGCTTTTCATGGGCTGCCAGGCCTCTGAGTTAAACCATTTAACAAAGCCTTTTAAGATGGGCCTCCAATTAACCAATCGTCGTTTTAACTTTGACAAGTTCAGGGTATGTATAAGATTGACTTGTCAAACGTTCGGCGGGTCATACCAGGATTACCTGGACAGGAGTGGCTTACTTGATGAACGCAGGTTAACCTGGGGTTTTAGGTGAATACACCAGGCTTCCAACCCGTGGCTTGATAGCCAATTACAAGGGTCCTTTCAAACTCTTTGTTGCTTTGCACAAAGAGCCCCCAAGTAACTTTGTGAGCTGTGCTCAGTGGGTGCCCATGTTTGAGTTTTTGCTTTGTGCAACACTCTCTTTGGCCCCACATAATTTCCTTTGTGGCTTAACGCCCATCAAGAGGTGCAGCTATGGTGTGATAACAACCAAGCCCCCTAGTGAAATCTCTTTGTATCCGTGCGCTGCAGAGACCGGTTTAACAAAACTTTGCTTTGTCAGTAGAAACTCTTGTAGGCACACACATGATGTAAAAAGAACAGAGACCCCGCTTTATTCGAGGCTCCAGTTTATTATATAAAGTCATAAATATGTACATATGAAGAAGCCTGTGGCTTAAGTATAGTAAGGCCGAAGAAGAGCTATATTCCATGGCCGCTTGGTCTCCTCCTCCGATTTACGTGAGTCTTTGTGCTCTCGAACATCAATGAGGTAGTATGACCCGTTGTGCAGATTCTTGCTAACCACAAAAGGTCCTTCCCAAGGTGGGGATAACTTGTGCATATCAGTCTGACCCTGGATGAGCCGGAGCACCAGATCGCCTTCTTGAAAAGTTCTGGTCTTAACCCGGCGGCTGTGATAACGTCGGAGATCTTGTTGGTAAATCGCCGAACGTGCTGCTGCAAGATCACGCTCCTCATCTAACAGGTCTAGAGAATCCTGACGTGCCTTCTCATTATCAGCTTCAACATAAGCCGTCACACGGGGGGAGTCGTGACGGATGTCACTAGGAAGAACTGCCTCCACTCCATAAACCATGAAGAAAGGTGTGTAACCTGTAGATCTATTGGGTGTGGTGTTGATGCTCCATAACACAGAAGGTAACTCCTCAACCCAACAACCCGGTGTCCGTTTTAGAGGAACCATAAGCCGGGGTTTAATTCCTCGCAGAATTTCTTGATTTGCCCTCTCCGCTTGACCATTGGATTGGGGGTGAGCCACTGATGCTATATCAAGCCGGATGTGCTCACGTTGGCAAAATTCCTCCATCTCTCCCTTTGACAGGTTAGTACCATTGTTAGTTATAATACTTTGTGGAAAGCCAAACCAGAATATGACCTTTTTGATGAACTGAACCGTCGTGGCCGCATCACACTTACTAACTGGCTCTGCTTCCACCCATTTGGTGAATTTGTCAACCGCCACTAACAAGTGGGTCTTTTTATCCTTGGATCGCTTGAAGGGTCTGACCATATCAAGCCCCCAGGTCGCAAACGGCCAAGTTATTGGAATCATCCTCAACTCCTAAGTCGGAATATGAGCACGGCGTGCGAATTTTTGACAACCATCACATCTTTTGATTAAATCCTCCGCATCGGCGTGAGCTATTAACCAATAAAAACCGTGGCGAAAAGCTTTAGCTACCAATGACTTTGAACCGGTGTGGTGACCACAATCCCCTTCATGGATTTCTCGCAAAATCACACAACCCTCTTGAGGAGAGACACAACGCTGAATTGCTCCTGAGACGCTGTAACAATGTAACTCCCCGTTGATTATGGTCATGGACTTGGAACACCGGATTACCTGTCGGGCCAAGGTTTCATCCTCCGATAACTCGCCCCGGTTCATGTAAGCCAGATATGGGATTGTCCAATCCGGTATGACATGCAAAGCCGCCACCAATTGAGCCTTCGGATCAGGAATAGCCAACTCCTCCTCTGTTGGTACCTTGACTGACGGATTATGCAACACGTCAAGGAAGACATTTGGTGGAACCGGTTTATGCTTAGAGCCAAGGCGACTTAAAGCGTCTGCCGCTTCGTTCTTTCGCCGGTCTATATGGTCCACCTGATAACCCTTGAAGTGACCAGCCACTGTGTCCACCTCTCGTCGATATGCAGCCATGAGTGGGTATTTAGAATCCCAAGTGCCAGACACCTGTTGAGCCACCAGATCTGAATCCCCAAAGCACTTGACCCGGCTTAAGTTCATCTCCTTAGCCATCCGAAGACCATGGAGCAAGGCCTCATACTCAGCTGCATTGTTAGTACAAGGGAACATCAAACGGAGGACATAACAAAACTTGTCACCTCGTGGGGAAGTTAGTATGACTCCGGCCCCTGAACCCTCCAACTGTCTGGATCCATCAAAGTGAATAGTCCAATACGTGTTATCTGGTTTTTCCTCTGGTGCCTGCAACTCCATCCAATCATTTATGAAGTCCACAAGTGCTTGGGATTTAATCGCTGTGCGAGGTATGTATTTGAGCCCGTGTGGTCCAAGCTCAATAGCCCACTAGCCAATCTGGCCAGTTGCTTCTCTGTTTTGAATGATATCTCCCAGAGGGGCTGAACTCACCACTGTGATAGGATGACCCTGAAAATAGTGTTTAAGCTTCCGGCTTGCCATAAACACTCCATACACCAGTTTCTGCCAATGTGGATACCTCTATTTTGATTCAATGAGCACCTCACTGATATAATAAACCGGCCGTTGAACCGGATATTCCTTTCCAGCTTCCTTGCGCCCCACCACAATAGCCACGCTAACAGCTCGTGCATTAGCAGCCACATATAGCAGTAGGGGCTCTTTATCGATCGGGGCTGCAAGCACAGGCGGTTCAGCTAACTGCTTTTTCAGATCCTCAAACGCTTAATCAGCCACCTCACTCCAGACAAAATCATATGTTTTCTTCAGCATCTGATATAAAGGGATAGCCTTCTCCCCAAGATGACTGATAAACCAGCTCAAAGCCGCAATCCGGCCAGCCAAACGTTGAACGTCATTGATACACACCGGTTTAGCCAAAGATGAAATTGCTGAGACTTTTTTCCGGATTAGCCTCAATGCCTCTGTTTGATACCAGAAAACCCAATAGTTTACCTGCCGGGACACCAAAGACACACTTTTCCGGATTGAGCATCATCTTGTAAACCCAGAGGTTGTCAAAGGTTTCTCTCAAATCATCTATCAATGTTTCCTCCTTCCTGGATTTTATCACAATATCATCCACATATGCATGAACATTGCGCCCAATTTGCTTCTGAAGACAATTCTGAACACATCGTTGATAAGTCGCCTGGGCACTCTTAAGCCCAAAGGCCATGGAGACATAGCAGAAGGCTCCAAAGGGAGTGATGAAAGTTGTCTTCTCCTGGTCCTTAACTACCATTTTGATCTGATGATAACCAGAATAGGCATCCAAAAAACACAAACGGTCACAACCCGCCGTAGCATCAATAATCTGATCAATGCGAGGGAGGGCAAAGGGGTCTGCAGGGCAAGCCTTGTTCAAATCTGTGTAATCTACACACATACGCCAAGTGCCGTTTTTCTTAAGAACCAGCACCAGATTAGCCAGCCACTCCGGGTGAAAGACTTCCATGATAAACCCTGCGGCCAACAACCGAGCCACCTCTTCACCAATAGCCTTGCGTCTTTCTTCATTGAAGTGGCGGAGAAACTGTCGGACCGGTTTAAACTTAGGATCAACGTTAAGTGTGTGCTCAGCGAGTTCCCTCGGTACACCTAGAATGTCAGAAGGTTTCCATGCAAAGATGTCCCGGTTCTCATGGATGAACTCGATGAGGACGCTTTCCTATTTGGGATCCAGGTTAGTGCTGATACTGAACTGTTTGGATGAATCGCTAGGAACAAAATCAACCATCTTAGTATCTGTGGCTGATTTAAACTTCAATGTCGGATCGTGTTCCGTAGTTGGCTTTTTCAAAGAAGTCATATCTGCCGGATCAACTTGGTCTTTATAAAACTTCAGCTCCTCCGTGGCACAAACCGACTCAGCATAAGCCGCATCACCTTCCTCATATTCCAAAGCGATCTTCCTGCTCCCATGTACTGTGATGGTCCCCTTATGACCTGGCATTTTAAGTTGCAGATAAACATAACACGGCCTTTCCATGAACTTAGCATAAGCCGGTCGCCCGAACAAAGCGTGATACGGACTTTTGATTTTTACTACCTCAAAAGTCAATGTTTCTGATCTTGAATCATGATCATCTCCAAAAGCCACCTCTAAGGCTATCTTGCCCACTGGATATGCAGACTTACCCGGCACCACACCATGGAAAATGGTATTTGACGGTTTAAGATTATTATCTGTCAACCCCATACGACGGAAGGTATCATAATATAGGATGTTGATACTACTTCCCCCATCCATGAGTACCTTAGTGAACTTATATCCCCCAACTTGAGGGGCCACCACCAATGCCAGATGACCCGGATTGTCAACCTGGGGCGGGTGATCCTCTCTACTCCATAAAATGGGTTGTTCAGACCAGCACAAATACTAAGGCACCGCCAGTTCAACAGAGTTCACTGCCCTCTTATGAAGCTTCTGATCACGTTTACACAAGCTAGTGGTGAAGACATGATATTGCCCACTATTTAACTGCTTAGGATTGCTCCGATAACCTGACTGCTATTGCTGGTTCCCCTGATGGTTGTAACCTCCCTGGTTGCCTTGGTGGCCTTGATTAATGTGTCCGGTTTGATTGCCCTGAAATCCTGAACCGGAACTGCCACCTCCGTAACCCGGCCCGTGGAAACCACCTCCCGAACCGCCGGGCGGGCCATTATCGTACTGAAACAAATTGGAGTTCTTGATATCTCGCATGATATAACAATCCTTCCAAAGATGCGATGTCGGTTTCTCCTTGGATCCATGCTTTGGACAGGGTTGATTTAACAGGTGCTCCAAATTGGGGCCTGAACCTCTTCCTCTCTAGGGCTACTTGCCCTTACGGCGCTGACCATTCTCCTGAGCATTGGTGTTAGCCACAAAGTCCAAATTGTTGTCGGTCTTGCGTTTACCATTGCTGCCATGGCCTACCGGATTATGCTGGTGCCCCTTGGTGTTGTCGTTCTTTTTCCCTTTCCCGGGTTTGTCCTCCTCTGAGTTTGGGTCTTTGGTATTATCTGAATCGGCGTATTTAACCAAAGTGGCCATAAGCACTGACATATCATTGCAGTGACGTTTGAGCCTTCCTAACTTCTGTTTGAGCGGCAGAAAATGGCAATTGCCCTCCAACGTTAGCACTGCGGTGTCTGCATCGATACGATCTGACGAATGCAAAATAGCTGAGACCCGCTTTACCCAATGAGTTGTGGACTCCCCATCCTCTTGGACACAAGCGGCCAGATCCACAATTGACATTGGCTGCTTACAAGTATCTTTAAAGTTCTGGATAAACCGGTGCTTCAATTCGGCCCATGATCCGACAGAGTTAGTTGGTAAGCTCTTCAACCAAGTACGAGTTGTTCCCTCCAACATCATGGTGAACTATTTAGCACATACTGCTTCATCCACATCTAACATTTCCATTGCCATCTTGTAGCTTTCAACCCATGCCTCTGGTTGCAGATCGGCGGTATAATTGGGTACCTTACAAGGTCCTTTGAAATCCTTGGGCAGTCTCACATTACGCAAAGTGGGGGTAAGACACGGCACCCCTAAGGAACTGAATACCACACCTGGCTCCACTGAAGCGGTAGGGTGAACCGGAGTAGGTTGATGGGCTCCGTGCGGAGCTGCTAACTCGGCCTCTCGATGCGCGCAACCATGGTCTACCACATCATGCGCATTAGCACCTCCCCCTACCGGGTTGTGCCCTCGTGGCGGATTACGGTGACGTGTGCTGCTTGATACGGCCGGTTCATCCTCAACGTGCCTGCTGTAACTCCATCTTGGACGAGGGGTGGAATGAATCCTCTCGCGGCTGTGTGAATATGCTTGCTGCTGGTTTAGAGCTGTTTGAAGGAGATCTCTGGTCCGTCGTGCCTCAATTGCAACTGGTGATTCGCCGTCGGTCGGGAGGGCTGCCAATCGTGAAGCGGCAGCCACAATGTTGTCCAACGGGTTGGAGTAATGCCCGGGAGGTTTTGGAACATACTGTGGCACAATGTTGTTCTGACGAGGCGGGTCCATCATGCGCGGCTGAACCGGCGCTCCTGTTCCTGGCGCCTCCGTCCGGTTTAATATTGGCTAGTTACTAGTTCCTGCTCCTGGCGTATTGAAGAGATTTCGTGGCTCATAACCCGACGGGAGATGCGATCGGTATCTTCTTCTCATGACTTCTTCGGAAGCGTTCTGATCCAGCCTAATTCGGTAGGCCTGAGCTTCCAACTCGGCCCGTTCTGTAGCCATCCTAGCGTTCTCTGCCACTAGGTCCGCTTTAGCCTGAGCTATCTGATCTTTCACCTTTGCAATCTCCGCGTTGTGCTGATCCCGGGCTGCTGCATCCACCTCTTTGGCCATCAATGTTGCCAAAGTGTCGAACAAGTCAGACAGGACTTGAGCCGGAGGCGGCGCAGAGCTTCCTGCCCCCGCTGGCATGGCCGTTGTTGAACCGGAGAGTATTGCTGTGCCGGTTGATGAGTGAGGCGCTGACTGTATACCGGCCATGAAGATAGCGGCCCGGTTTGGCAGATCAGGAGAGTCCGGAATACTGTTTCCCTCGGAACCTCCACTAATCCGGCCATCCTGCAACTGATAGAGCGATTCGGTCTCTCCAGAAGACTCATCATCGGAACAGACAACGGTATCTCCATCGGATGCCGGTCCGTCCTCGTATTCTGCTCCATGGATGACGCCTATGAAAACATGCTTTGCCACGGGCTGAACCGGGGAAGGGGTTGCACGCTGAGCCGTCTCGATGATGTCGGTGCATGTGTCCGGCTCAGGGCCCGGTTCTCCGATCTTGCCGATGAAGACGTGAATCCCACCAAAGGGGACCCGGTACCCGTATTCGATTGAATCGGCCTCGGGGCCCCATCCTACGTTGTCGATGTAGAGCTTGCCGCGACGACTCTTTGTCATCCGACCCACAACGTATTGTTGGAAATATGCCCTAGAGGCAATAATAAAATGATTATTATTATATTTCCTTGTTCATGATAATTGTCTATTATTCATGCTATAATTGTGTTATTCGGAAATCATAATACATGTGTGAATACATAGACCATAACATGTCCCTAGTGAGCCTCTAGTTAACTAGCTCGTTGATCAACAGATAGTCATGGTTTCCTGACTATGGACATTGGATGTCATTGATAATGGGATCACATCATTAGGAGAATGATGTGATGGACAAGACCCAATCCTAAGCATAGCACAAGATCGTGTAGTTTGTTTGCTAGAGCTTTTCCAATATCAAGTATCATTTCCTTAGACCATGAGATCGTGTAACTCCCGTATGCCGTAGGAGTGCTTTGGGTGTACCAAACGTCACAACGTAACTGGGTGACTATAAAGGTATACTACAGGTATCCCCGAAAGTATCTGTTGGGTTGACACGGATCGAGACTGGGATTTGTCACTCCGTATGACGGAGAGGTATCTCTGGGCCCACTCGGTAATGCATCATCATAATGAGCTCAATATGACCAAGTGTTTGGTCACGGGATCATGCATTACGGTACGAGTAAAGTGACTTGCCGGTAACGAGATTGAACGAGGTATTGGGATACCGACGATCGAATCTCGGGCAAGTAACGTACCGATTGACAAAGGGAATTGTATACGGGATTACTTGAATCCTCGACATCGTGGTTCATCCAATGACATCATCGAGGAGCATGTGGGAGCCAACATGGGTATCCAGATCCCGCTGTTGGTTATTGACTGGAGAGTCGTCTCGGTCATGTCTGCGTGTCTCCCGAACCCGTAGGGTCTACACACTTAAGGTTCGGTGACGCTAGGGTTGTAGAGATATTAGTATGCAGTAACTCGAAAGTTGTTCGGAGTCCCGGATGAGATCCCGGACGTCACGAGGAGTTCCGGAATGGTCCGGAGGTGAATATTTATATATAGGAAGTCGAGTTTCGGCCATCGGGAAAGTTTCGAGGGTAATCGGTATTGTACCGGGACCATCGGAAGGGTCCCGAGGGGTCCACCGGGTGGGGCCACCTATCCCGGAGGGCCCCATGGGCTAAAGTGGGCGGGGAACCATCCCCTGGTGGGCTGGTGTGCCCCCCATGGGCCTCCCCCTGCGCCTAGGGTTGGAAACCCTAGGGGTGGGCGCCCCACCTGACTTGGGGGGCAAGTCCCCCCTTGGCCGCCGCCCCCCCTTGGAGATTGGATCTCCTAGGGCCGGCGCCCCCCTAGGGGCCCTATATATAGTGGAGGGGAGGGAGGGCAGCCGCACCCAAGTCCTTGGCGCCTCCCTCTCCCCTCATAACACCTCTCCCTCTCGTTGGAGCTTGGCGAAGCCCTGCCGAGATCACCGCTGCTTCCACCACCACGCCATCGTGCTGCTGGATCTCCATCAATCTCTCCTTCCCTTGCTGGATCATGAAGGAGGAGACGTCTTCCCCAACCATACGTGTGTTGAACGTGGAGGTGCCGTCCTTTCGGCGCTCGGTCATCGGTGATTTGGATCACGACGAGTACGACTCCATCAACCCCGTTCTCTTGAACGCTTCCGCTCGCGATCTACAAGGGTATGTAGATGCACTCCCCTCTCCCTCGTTGCTAGATGACTCCATAGATTGATCTTGGTGATGCGTAGAAAATTTTAAAATTCTGCTACGTTCCCCAACAGTGGCATCATGAGCTAGGTCTATGCGTAGTTTCTATGCACGAGTAGAACAAAAGTTGTTGTGGGCGTTGATTTTGTCAATTTACTTGCCGTTACTAGTCTTATCTTGATTCGGCGGCATCGTGGGATGAAGTGGCCCGGACCGACCTTACACATATGCTTACGTGAGACTGGTTCCACCGACTGACATGCACTAGTTGCATAAGGGGGCTAGCGGGTGTCTGTCTCTCCCACTTTAGTCGGATCGGATTCGATGAAAAGGGTCCTTATGAAGGGTAAATAGAAATTGGCACATCACGTTGTGGTTTTGGCGTAGGTAAGAAATGTTCTTGCTAGAAACCTATAGCAGCCACGTAAAAACTTGCAACAACAATTAGATGACGTCTAACTTGTTTTTGCAGCATGTGCCATGTGATGTGATATGGCCAAAAGGATGTGATGAATGATATATGTGATGTATGAGATTGATCATGTTCTTGTAATAGGAATCACGACTTGCATGTCGATGAGTATGACAACCGGCAGGAGCCATAGGAGTTGTCTTAATTTATTTATGACCTGTGTGTCAACATAAACGTCATGTAATTACTTTACTTTATCGCTAACCGTTAGCCATAGTAGTAGAAGTAATAGTTGACGAGACAACTTCATGAAGACACGATGATGGAGATCATGGTGTCATGCCGGTGACGACGATGATCATGGCACCCTGAAGATGGAGATCAAAAGGAGCAAAATGATATTGGCCATATCATGTCACTATTTGATTGCATGTAATGTTTATCATGTTTTACATCTTATTTGCTCAGAACGACGGTAGCTTAAATAAGATGATTCCTCACAATAATTTCAAGAAAGTGTTCCCCCTAACTGTGCACCGTTGCGAAGGTTCGTTGTTTCGAAGCACCACATGATGATCGGGTGTGATAGATTCTAACGTTCGAATACAACGGGTGTAAGCCAGATTTACACACACAATACACTTAGGTTGACTTGACGAGCCTAGAATGTACAGACATGGCCCCGGAACACGGAAGACCAAAAGGTCGAACATGAGTCATATAGAAGATACGATCAACATGAAGATGTTCACCGATGATGACTAGTCCGTCTCACGTGATGATCGGACACGACCTAGTTGAATCGGATCATGTATCACTTAGATGACTAGAGGGATGTCTGTCTGAGTGGGAGTTCATTAAATAATTTGATTAGATGAACTTAATTATCATGAACTTAGTGTAAAAACCTTTGCAAAATGTCTTGTAGATCAAATGGCCAACGCTCATGTCAACCTCAACTTCAATGCGTTCCTAGAGAAAACCAAGCTGAAAGATGATGGCAGCAACTATACGGACTGGGTCCGGAACCTGAGGATCATCCTCATAGCTGCCAAGAAAGCATATGTCCTAGAAGCACCGCTAGGTGAAGCACCCATCCTAGAGAACCAAGACGTTATGAACGCTTGGCAGTCGCTGCTGATGATTACTCCCTCGTTCAGTGCGGCATGCTTTACAGCTTAGAACCAGGGCTCCAAAAGCGTTTTGAGCAACACTGAGCATATGAGATGTTCGAAGAGCTGAAAATGGTTTTCCAAGCTCATGCCCGGGTCGAGAGATATGAAGTCTCCGACAAGTTGTACAGTTGTAAGATGGAGGAAAATAGTTCTGTCAGTGAGCACATACTCAAAATGTCTGGGTTGCACAACCGCTTGTCCCAGCTGGACATTAACCTCCCGGACAAGGCGGTCATTGACAGAATCCTTCAGTCGCTCCCACCTAGCTACAAGAGCTTTGTGATGAAATACAATATGCAGGGGATGGTGAAAACTATTCCTGAAGTATTTTCAATGCTGAAATCAGCGGAGGTGGAAATCAAAAAGGAACATCAAGTGTTGATGGTCAATAAAACCATTAGTTTCAAGAAAGGCAAGGGTAAGAAGAACTTCAAGAAGGACGGCAAGGGAGTTGCTGCGGTCGGTAAATCAGTTGCCGGGAAGAAGCCAAAGAATGGACCCAAACCTGAGACTGAGTGCTTTTATTGCAAGGGAAAGGGACACTGGAAGCGGAACTGCCCCAAATACTTAGCGGACAAGAAGGACGACAACACTAAAGGTATATGTGATATACATGTAATTGATGTGTACCTTACCAGTACTCGTAGTAGCTCCTGGGTATTTGATACCGGTGCGGTTGCTCATATTTGTAACTCAAAACAGGAGCTGCGGAATAAGCGGAGACTGGAGAAGGACGAGGTGACGATGCGCGTCCGGAATGGTTCCAAGGTCAATGTGATCGCCGTCGGCACGCTACCTCTACATTTACCTATGGGATTAGTTTTAAACCTCAATAATTGTTATTTAGTGCCAGCTTTGAGCATGTACATTGTATCTGGATCTCGTTTAATACGAGATGGCTACTCATTTAAATCTGAGAATAATGGTTGTTCTATTTATATGAGAGATATGTTTTATGGTCATGCCCCGCTGGTCAATGGTTTATTCTTAATGAATCTCGAACATGATGTTACACATATTCATAGTGTGAATACCAAAAGATGTAAGATTGATAATGATAGTCCCACATATCTGTGGCACTGCCGCCTTGGTCACATCGGTGTCAAACGCATGAAGAAGCTCCATACAGATGGACTTTTGGAGTCTCTTGATTTCGAATCATTTGACACGTGCGAACCATGCCTCATGGGTAAAATGACCAAGACTCCGTTCTCCGGAACAATGGATTGAGCAACCAACTTATTGGAAATTATACATACTGATGTGTGCGGTCCAATGAGCGTTGAGGCTCGTGTAGGGCTGGAAAAAAAGCTCGAAGCTCGTGAGCTAAACGAGTAGCTCGTGACTCGGCTCGAATTGACTCGAACTCGAAGAATAATGAGTCGAGCCAAGCTTTAGTTTAAGATCGTTTATAGAGCGAGTTAAACGAGCCAATCTCACGAGTACTCGTGTAACCCGTTAGGCTCGGTACAAAAGATCGGCCACTCCCAATCCAAAAAAGGATTAGCCACTCAGCACCCCGCATCCCAGGCGCACAACACATGGCCCAACCATTGAAGGCCCAAACACCCAAGAGACTCATGGACTACAAAGAAATTACAATTGTTTGGTCATGTATATGTTTAATAAATATGTAATCATTTTTATCATATGTGAGTTTTTACGTTCATTTCTTTAACGATCTTAACAAGCTAAACGAGCCAGCTCGCGAGTTATACGAGTCGACCCAATCTTGGGTTTGAGCTCGTTATAATAACGAGTCGAGTCGAGCTAGCTCGTTAACGAAACAAGCTCTAGCGAGTCGAGCCGAGCTGGCTCGACTCGGCTCGAATTCCAGCCCTAGGCTCGCGGTGGCTATCGTTATGTTCTCACTCTCACTGATGACTTAAGTAGATATGGGTATGTCTATTTGATGAAACACAAGTCTGAGACCTTTGAAAAGTTCAAGGAATTTCAGAATGAGGTAGAGAATCAACGTGACCGAAAGATAAAATTCTTACGATCAGATCGTGGGGGAGAATATTTAAGTCACGAATTTCGTACGTGCTTAAGCAAATGTGGAATCGTTTCACAACTCACGCCGCCTGGAACACCTCAGCGTAACGGTGTGTCCGAATGGCGTAATCGCACTCTATTGGATATGGTGCAATCTATGATGTCACTCACTGATTTACCGCTATCATTTTGGGGATACGCTCTAGAGACAGCTACATTCACTTTAAATAGGGCACCGTCTAAATCCATTGAGATGACACCGTATGAATTATGGTTTGGGAAGAAACCTAAGCTGTCATTTCTAAAATTTTGGGGATGCGATGCTTATGTCAAGAAACTTCAACCTGAAAAGCTCGAACCCAAGTCGGAAAAATGCGTCTTCATAGGATACCCTAAGGAAACCATTGGGTATACCTTCTACCTCAGATCCGAAGGCAAGATCTTTGTTGCCAAGAACGGGTCCTTTCTGGAGAAAGAGTTTCTCTCAAGAGAAGTAAGTGGGAGGAAAGTAGAACTCGATGAAGTACTGCCTCTTGAACCGGAAAGTAGCGTAGCTCAGGAAGATGTTCCTGTGGTGCCTGCACCAACTAGAGAGGAAGTTAACGATGATGATCAAGGTACTTCGGATCAAGTTGCTACTAAACTAAGGTCCACAAGGACATGTTCCACACCAGAATGGTATGGCAACCCTATCCTAGAAATCATGTTGTTATACAACGGTGAACCTTCGAACTATGAAGAAGCAATGGCGGGCCCAGATTCCAACAAATGGCTTGAAGCCATGCAATCCGAGATAGGATCCATGTATGAAAACAAAGTATGGACTTTGACAGACTTGCCCGATGATCGGCGAGCGATAGAGAATAAATGGATCCTTAAGAAGAAGACGGACACGGATGGTAATGTTACCATCTATAAGGCTCGACATGTCGCTAAGGGTTATCGACAAGTTCAAGGGGTTGACTACGATGAGACCTTCTCACCTGTAGCGAAGCTGAAGTCCGTCTGAATCATGTTAGCAATTGCCGCATACTATGATTATGAGATATGGCAAATGGACGTCAAAACGGCATTCCTTAACGGCTTTCTTAAGGAAGAATTGTATATGATGCAGCCGGAAGGTTTTGTCGATCCTAAGAATGCTAACAAGGTATGCAAGCTCTAGCACTCCATCTATGGGCTGGTGCAAGCATCTCGGAGTTGGAACATTCGCTTTAATGAAATGATCAAAGCATTTGGGTTTATGCAGACTTATGGAGAAGCCTACGTTTACAAGAAAGTGAGTGGGAGCTCTGTAGCATTTCTCATATTATATGTGGATGACATACTTTTGATGGGAAATGATATAGAACTTTTGGACAGTATTAAGGTCTACTTGAATAAGTGTTTTTCAATGAAGGACCTTGGAGAAGCTGCTTACATATTAGGCATCAAGATCTATAGAGATAGATCGAGACGCCTCATAGGTCTTTCACAAAGCACATACCTTGATAAGATATTGAAGAAGTTCAATATGGATCAGTCCAAGAAGGGGTTCTTGCCTGTGTTGCAAGGTGTGAAATTGAGCTCAGCTCAATGTCCGACCACGGCAGAAGATAGAGAAAAGATGAGTGTCGTCCCCTATGCCTCAGCCATAGGGTCTATCATGTATGCCATGCTGTGTACCAGACCTGATGTAAACCTTGTCGTGAGTTTGGTAGGAAGATACGAAAGTAATCCCGACATGGAACACTGGACAGTGGTCAAGAACATTCTGAAGTACCTGAAAAGGACTAAGGATATGTTTCTCGTATATGGAGGTGACGAGGAGCTCGTCGTAAAGGGTTACGTCGACGCTAGCTTTGACACAGATCTGGATGACTCTAAGTCACAAATCGGATACGTGTATATTTTGAATGGTGGGGCAGTAAGCTGGTGCAGTTGCAAGCAAAGCGTCGTGGTGGGATCTACATGTGAAGCGGAGTACATGGCAGCCTCAGAAGCAGCGCATGAAGCCATCTGGATGAAGGAGTTCATCACCGACCTAGGAGTCATACCCAATGTGTCGGGGCTGATCACTCTCTTCTGTGACAACACTGGAGCTATTGCCCTTGCCAAGGAGCCCAGGTTTCACAAGAAGACCAGGCACATCAAGCGTCGCTTCAACTCCATTCATGAAAATGTTCAAGATGGAGACATAGATATTTGCAAAGTACATACGGATCTGAATGTCGCAGATCCGTTGACTAAACCTCTTCCGCGAGCAAAACATGATCAACACCAGGACTCCATGGGTGTTCGATTCATCACAATGTAACTAGATTATTGACTCTAGTGCAAGTGGGAGACTGTTGGAAATATGCCCTAGAGGCAATAATAAAATGATTATTATTATATTTCCTTGTTCATGATAATTGTTGATTATTCATGCTATAATTGTGTTATCCGGAAATCATAATACATGTGTGAATACATAGACCATAACATGTCCCTAGTGAGCCTCTAGTTAACTAGCTCGTTGATCAACAGATAGTCATGGTTTCCTGACTATGGACATTGGATGTCATTGATAACGGGATCACATCATTAGGAGAATGATGTGATGGACAAGACCCAATCCTAAGCATAGCACAAGATCGTGTAGTTCGTTTGCTAGAGCTTTTCCAATGTCAAGTATCATTTCCTTAGACCATGAGATCGTGTAACTCCCGGATGCCGTAGGAGTGCTTTGGGTGTACCAAACGTCACAACATAACTGGGTGACTATAAAGGTATACTACAGGTATCCCCAAAAGTATCTGTTGGGTTGACACGGATCGACACTGGTATTTGTCACTTCGTATGACGGAGAGGTATCTCTGGGCCCACTCGGTAATGCATCATCATAATGAGCTCAATATGACCAAGTGTTTGGTCACGGGATCATGCATTACGGTACGAGTAAAGTGACTTGCCGGTAACGAGACTGAACGAGGTATTGGGATACCGACGATCGAATCTCGGGCAAGTAACGTACTGATTGACAAAGGGAATTGTATACGGGATTACTTGAATCCTCGACATCGTGGTTCATCCGATGAGATCATCGAGGAGCATGTGGGAGCCAACATGGGTATCCAGATCCTGCTGTTGGTTATTGACCGGAGAGTCATCTCGGTCATGTCTGCGTGTCTCCCGAACCCGTAGGGTCTACACACTTAAGGTTCGGTGACACTAGGGTTGTAGAGATATTAGTATGCGGTAACCCAAAAGTTGTTCGGAGTCCCGGATGAGATCCCCGACATCACGAGGAGTTCCGGAATGGTCCGGAGGTGAAGATTTATATATAGGAAGTCGAGTTTCGGCCATCGGGAAAGTTTCGGGGGTAATCGGTATTGTACCGGGACCACCGGAAGGGTCCCGGGGGGTCCACCGGGTGGGGCCACCTATCCCGGAGGGCCCCATGGGCTGAAGTGGGAGGGGAACCAGCCCCTGGTGGGCTGGTGCACCCCCCATGCGCCTCCCCCTGCGCCTAGGGTTGGAAACCCTAGGGGTGGGGGCGCCCCACCTGACTTGGGGGGCAAGTCCCCCCTTGGCCGTTGCCCCCCTTGGAGATGGGATCTCCTAGGGCCGGCGCCCCCCTAGGGGCCCTATATATAGTGGAGGGGAGGGAGGGCAGCCGCACCCAAGTCCCTGGCGCCTCCCTCTCCCCTCGTAACACCTCTCCCTCTCGTTGGAGCTTGGCGAAGCCCTGCCGAGATCACCGCTGCTTCCACCACCACGCCGTCGTGCTGCTGGATCTCCATCAACCTCTCCTTCCCTTGCTAGATCAAGAAGGAGGATACGTCTTCCCCAACCATACGTGTGTTGAACGCGGAGGTGCCGTCCTTTCGGCGCTCGGTCATCGGTGATTTGGATCACGACGAGTACGACTCCATCAACCCTGTTCTCTTGAACGCTTCCGCTCGCGATGTACAAGGGTATGTAGATGCACTCCCCTCTCCCTCATTGCTAGATGACTCCATAGATTGAGCTTGGTGATGCGTATGAAATTTTAAAATTATGCTACGTTCCCCAACACGTATCCCTTGAGTCCATCAAAGCTGCCCTTTAAGAACTCGAAACCATCGTGCGATGGCCCCACGGTGGGCGCCAACTATCGTGGGTTTGTCACGGCAGATGTCCTCGTGAAAGGACTTAGTCGTGGAGCCATCACAAAGGGTTAGCTTAAAGGGGTTAAACCGGACAAGGGGACACGGGGATTTTATACTAGTTCGGCCCCTTCGATGAAGGTAAAAGCCTACGTCTAGTTGTGATTTGTATTGCTAGGGTTTCGAAGACCAGGGAGAGAATCCGCTTTGTCTGGCTCTCGAGTTATTGTCTGTCGTCCCTAAACCGCTGCCGGGTCGTCCCTTTATATACATAGGTTGACGCCCGCCGATTTACAGAGTCCCGAACCCGGATCATAAACGTGTCCGGTTTGGTCTCTACACTTCCTATCTTACAATGCAAGTTACATAATTAGGTCGGTTTACATCTACAGGCCTTAACTCACCTCTGGGCCTTGGGCCTTCATAAAGCGCCATCATTCTTACGTCTTCGTGGGCTTCTAATCTTCATAATGCTAATCCGGCTACTCCTGGCCGGTTTACGTCCAATAGTAATATCCCCAACAGCCCCTCCTAGTCCAATTCAGACCAGCCCATGGGGGGGCGCGGCCACCCCTTGAGGCCCTTCTCTCCTTTCTTGTATGGCCCATTAAGGCCCACTACTTCATCTGACGAATTCCCGTAACTCTTTGGTACTCTGGAAAATACCCGAATCACTCGGAACCTTCCTGATGTCCAAATATAGCCTTACAATATATCGATCTTTACGTCTCGACCATTTCAATTCTCCTCGTCATGTCCGTGATCTCATCCGGTACTCCCAACAACCTTTGGTACATCAAAGCACATAACTCATAATACAAATTGTCATCGAACGTTAAACGTGCGGACCCTACGGGTTCAAGAACTATGTAGACTTGACTGAGACACATCTCCGGTCAATAACGAATAGCGGAACCTGGCTGCTCATATTAGCTCCTACATATTCTACGAAGATCTTTATCTGTCAAACCGCATAACAACATACGTCGTTCCCTTTGTCATCGGTATGTTACTTGCCCGAGATTCGATCGTCGGTATCACCATATATACCTAGTTCAATCTCGTTACCGGCAAGTCTCTTTACTTGTCCATAATGCATCATCCCGCAACTAACTGCTACGTCTTGAGCTTGCGTTGGTTTTGCCCGAAGAGGAAGGGATGATGCAGCAGAGTAGCATAAGTATTTCCCTCAGTTTTTGAGAACCAAGGTATCAATCCATTAGGAGCCCACGCTCAAGTCCCTCGTACCTGCACAAAGCGATAGCGACTCGCAACCAACGCGATTAGGGGTTGTCAAGCCCTTCACGGTCACTTACGAGAGTGAGATCTGATAGATATAATATTTTTGGTATTTTTGGTATAAAGATGCAAAGTAAAAAAGTAGAGGCAAAGAAAAAAAGCAAAGCAAGATTAAAGTGATGGAGATTGATATGATGAGAATAGACCCGGGG
Organism: Triticum urartu; assembly: GCF_003073215.2. Classification (NCBI taxonomy): domain Eukaryota; kingdom Viridiplantae; phylum Streptophyta; class Magnoliopsida; order Poales; family Poaceae; genus Triticum; species Triticum urartu. The sequence continues at coordinate 429,707,379 of NC_053027.1, forward strand.
GCCATAGGTTTCACTAGTGGCTTCTCTCAAGAGCATAAGTATTCTACGGTGGGTGAACAAATTACTATTGAGCAATTGCCAGAATTGAGCATAGTTATGAGAATATCTAGGCATGATCATGTATATAGGCATCACGTCCGTGACAAGTAGACCGAAACGATTCTGCATCTACTACTATTACTCCACTCATCGACCGCTATCCAGCATGCATCTAGAGTATTAAGTTAAAAATAGAGTAACGCCTTAAGCAAGATGACATGATGTAGAGAGATAAATTCATGCAATATGAAATAAACCCCATCTTGTTATCCTCGATGGCAAGGATACAATACGTGCCTTGCTGCCCCTTCTGTCACTGGGTAAGGACACCGCAAGATCGAACCCAAAGCTAAGCACTTCTCCCATGGCAAGAACTACCAATCTAGTTGGCCAAACCAAACGGATAATTCGAAGAGACTTGCAAAGATAACCAATCATACATAAAAGAATTCAGAGAAGATTCAAATATTATTCATAGATAGACTTGATCATAAACCCAAAATTCATCGGTCTCAACAACCACACCGCAAAAAGAAGATTACATCGAATAGATCTCCACAAGAGAGGGGGAGAACTTTGTATTGAGATTCAAAGAGAGAGAAGAAGCCATCTAGCTACTAACTATGGACCCGAAGGTCTGAGGTAAACTACTCACACTTCATCGGAGGGGCTAGGATGATGTAGAAGCCCTCCGTGATGACGGCCCTCTTCTGCGGAGCTCCGGAACAGGCCCCAAGATGGGATCTCGTGGATACAGAAAGTTGCGGCGGTGGAATTAGGTTTTTGGCTCATGTTCTGATTGTTTGGGGGTACGTGTGTATATATACGAGGAAGAAGTACGCCGGAGGAGAAATGAGGGGCCCACGAGGCAGGGGGCGCGCCCTAGGGGGGGCGCACCCCCCACCCTCGTGACAACCTCTTTTGTTCCTTGGAGCAGGGTTCAAGTCTCCTAGATCATGTTCGGTGAGAAAATCACGTTCCCGAAGATTTTATTCCGTTTGGACTCCGTTTGATATTCCGTTTCTTCGAAACACTGAAATAGGCAAAAAAACAGCAATTCTGGGCTGGGCCTCCGGATAATAGGTTAGTCCCAAAAATAATATAAAAGTGGAAAATAAAGCCCAATATAGTCCAAAACAGTAGATAATATAGCATGGAGCAATCAAAAATTATAGATACGTTGGAGACGTATCACTAACTCATTAGTCACATTGCTTGCAAGGCTTATAGTGATGTGCATTACCGAGAGAGCCCAGAGATACCTCTCCGATAGACAGTGACAAATCCTAATCTCGATTTATGCCAACTCAACAAACACCATCGGAGACACCTGTAGAGCATCTTTATAATCATCCAGTTACGTCGTGGCGTTTGACAGACACAAGGTGTTCCTCCGGTATTCGGGAGTTGCATAATCTCATAGTCAGAGGAACATGTATAAGTCACGAAGAACGCAGTAGCAATAAAACTGAACGATCATTATGCTAAGCTAACGGATGGGTCTTGTCCATGACATCATTCTCTAATGATGTGATCCCGTTCATCAAATGACAACACATGTCCATGGCTAGGAAACTTAACCATCTTTGATTAACAAGCTAGTCAAGTAGAGGCATACTAGGGACAATCTGTTTGTCTATGTATTCACACATGTACTAAGTTTCCGGTTAATACAATTCTAGCATGAATAATAAACATATATCATGATATAAGGAAATATAAATAACAACTTTATTATTGCCTCTAGGGCATATTTCCTTCAGTCTCCCACTTGCACTAGAGTCAATAATCTAGTTCACATCGTCATGTGATTTAACACCAATAGTTCACATCTTTATGTGATTAGTTCACATCTCCATGTGACTAACACCCAAAGGGTTTACTAGAGTCAATAATCTAGTTCACATCACTATGTGATTAACACCGAAAGAGTGATCATGTTTTGCTTGTGAGAGAAATTTAGTCAACGGGTATGCCACATTCAGAGCCGTATGTATTTTGCAAATTTTCTATGTCTACAATGCTTTGCACGGAGCTACTCTAGCTAATTGCTCCCACTTACAATATCTATCTATATCGAGACTTAGAGTCATCCAGATCGATGCCAAAGCTTGCATCGACGTAACTCTTTACGACGAACTCTTTGTCACCTCCATAACCGAGAAACATTTCCTTATTCCACTAAGGATATTTTGACCGCTCTCCAGTGATCCACTCCTGGGTCACTATTGTGCCCTCTTGCCAAACTTATGGTGAGGTACACAATAGGTCTGGTACACATCATAGCATACTTTATAGAACCTATGACTTAGGCATAGGGAATGACTTTTCATTCTCTTTCTACTTTCTGTCGTGGTCGGGTTTTGAGTCTTTACTCAACTTCACACCTTGCAACACAGGAAAGAACTCCTTCTTTGGCTGTTCCATTTTGAACTACTTCAAAATCTTGTCAACGTATGTACTCACTGAAAATATATCAAGTGTCTTGATCTATCTCTATAATCTTGATGCTCAATATGTAAGTAGCTTCACCGAGGTCTTTCTTTGAAAAAATCCTTTCAAACACTCCTTTATGCTTTCGAGAAAATTCTACATCATTTCTGATCAACAATATGTCATCCACATATACTTATCAGAAAGGCTGTAGTGCTCCCACTCACTTTCTTGTAAATACAGGCTTCACCGCAAGTCTATATAAAACCATATGCTTTGATAACCTTATCAAAGCATATATTCCAACTCTGAGATGCTTGCACTAGTCCATAGATGGATCGCTGGAGCTTGCACACTTTGTTAGCACTTTTAGGATTGACAAAACCTTCTTGTTGCATCATATACAACTCTTCTTTAAGAAATCCATTAAGGAATGCAGTTTTGACATCCATTTTCCAGATTTCATAAAATGTGGCAATTGCTAACATGATTCAAACAAACTTAAGCATCGCTACGAGTGAGAAAATCTCATCGTAGTCAACATCTTGAACTTGTCTAAAAACTTTTGCGGCAATTCGAGCTTTGTATACAGTAATACTACTACCAGCATCTGTCTTCCTCTTGAAGATCCATTTATTCTCATTGGCTTGCCGATCATTGGGCAAGTGAACCAAAGTCCACACTTTGTTCTCATACATGGATCTCATCTCAGATTTTATGGCCTCAAGCCATTTTGCGGAATCTGGGCTCATCATCGCTTCCTCATAGTTCGTAGGTTCATCATGGTCAAGTAACATGACTTCCAGAACAGGATTACCGTACCACTCTAGTGCGGATCGTACTATGGTTGACCTACGAGGTTCGGTAGTAATTTGATCTGAAGTTTCATGATCATCATCTAGCAACCAGACCTCAAACAGTTTGATCTCTGTGCATCAGTGTCATCCTTGGATCGGTAATGCTGACACGCACAGTACTTGAGGATTTATAACAGAGTAGCAATCACACACTTATTACATCGGATGTCTCAAAAGATAACTTATTACAGAGTAGAATGAGGTCAAGGGGGAAAACACTTCCCATATGCACATGAGACAAACACAAACATATCACTCAATTAATCATGCAAGGGCATATAATCGGTCTAGAACTATCGTTACAAAAGTTCTCGGACTATACTATATACATGGTGGAATACTACTACTGATATGGTGGTCGACTAGAAAAATTGATCAGTGGAGCACTCCATAATATTAGCACCAGCTTCATCAACATAGTCATCATCGCTATCATCGGGGTCCGAGTCAGGGTCGTCGATGATGATGTAGTTCTTCGGGCAAGTGGAATCGCCATATTCTCCTCCTGGCGTGGGGTCTCCCATGAATACTCCCAGCTTCCTTGTCAGGTCGTCATTCTTCTCCACTAGTACGATGATTTCCTCCTCATAATCTTCACGAGTAGCCTTGAGTTCTTCCTCCAACTCCGTGATCCTGGTCATCGCCTTCTTCAGATCCATCATGCCTGCGCACATCTGATTCTCCTGGCGACGAATGTGCTGGTTTAACTCATGGATGAAAGCGGCAATGGATCTATCCTTCCTAGTGCTGATCGTCTCCCATTGCTCATCTCGGCGCCCACAAATCTGGTAGATAGTATCCTTGATATCCTTGTGATAAACTTCTTCAATGCGTCCCATGGTAATGTGGGCTGCCATACTCTTTCCTAGACTCCAGGTTGGTGCATCAAAGGAAAACTCTATGGGCTCAGTGACTGGTGTAAATGTCCTTCCTGGGACTTGAACTTTAATCATCCAGTGCTCCTCTTCTGGTAAAGTGGCGTTGTAAGTCCCAGTGAAGCTTGGTATTCTGATGTTCAGGTATCTAGTGACTTCCTTCAAGTGTCGTCCAAAAGGTGTGTCTTCATCCGGTTGTGCAAACTTGTTCCTTGCGTCCTCCATCCTAAAGAGTAGAAAATGGAGAGGAGTCATAAATGAGAAGAGAGTAGTGATCTAGGGTTTTAGCTTAGTGGTCGTGTCCTACAGTCAGTGTGTGCTCTGATACCATATTGTAGCGACCAGACCTCAAACAGTCTGATCTCTGTGCATTAGTGTCATCCCTGGATCGGTAATGCTGACACGCACGGTACTTGAGGATTTATAACAGAGTAGCAATCACACACTTATTACATCGGATGTCTCAAAAGAGAACTTATTACAATAAATATGGTTGAAGGTCATCTAATACGATAACAGCGGAAGGCTTGGAAGATAAAGTGAGTCCATCAACTGCAACGGCATCACTAAGTGAAAGACCACGACCTAAGGCTCCTTACTCGTTGTCTGAAAAGTCTGCAACATGATACGTTGCAGCCCGAAACGGGTCAGCACATGGAATATGCTGGCAATGTAACACAAGAGAGTAATGCACAGAATAAAGCTATCACTACATGCATATATGGCTGGTGGAGGCTGTATGTTTAATATGTTTTGCGAAAAGCCAATTTTTTCCTACAACAAAGGAATATATTTTATTTAACTACAAAGTTTGTTGAAAAACATTGAGAATGGTAAACCCCATCTCAATCCGAATTAAAAGTAATTAATAACGCAACCAACATTATATTAAGAGTGATGAGATCCACATGATAATCCAAGAACTAGATACTCAGGATGTCCATAACCGGGGACACGGCTAACCATGATTAGTTTGTACACTCTGCAGAGGTTTGTGCACTTTTCCCTACAATACTCGATCTCCTCCATTGGATTTCTCGCACTACATACTATTTGAGAAACGGATGACCGAGACACAGTCTTTCCGGAGAGGTCCCCTTAACCGATAGATAGGCCTATACACCTCCAATCCCCTACATCTACTAGCCCATCATGGAAAGGTTTCCCACAACTTACTCAACTATGCTAGAGCCCATAATGGCATGTGGCTGCACACGGAAGTTTCTAGCATGAATAATCTTATGATCCCTTTGAGTCTGGGTGGCAGTCCATAGGAGAATCACACGGTACCCCGGGATTTCCAAAAAATACAGGCAACACTGGGTTCCCCAGGTGCCTCAATCCACGTAGATGTGTATTAAAGTTGCCACCTTAAGTTAACCATTAATTAATAAAACTCACATCTGTCATGGATACGCTCACCCAATCCACGTCTACAAGCATAGCATAGCAATATAAGCAACGTAGAAGTAAGTCCCAAAGGTTTGATAATAAACAGGTGAATAGGTACTACCTCATCTACTTCCCAACCCACAATTTATTCAGATCCTAACCATGCAATAGTTTGAGGATTGATCTAATGCAATAAAAGTGGGTAGTAAAGAGGTATGATCAAAGTGTTACTTGTCTTGCTGATGATCCGCGAAACCTAGAGACTCGTAGTAGCACGCTTCGCACTCCGGGTACTCAATCGCAAACAAACAAGCATACAATAAGCAATCAAGCAAGATGCACGGGTAACACTCAAATAAGAAGATCTAACCAAAAAGTTCAACTCAAGAACTCCGGTTTGCAAAAAGAATCAAATCAAACGAAGCAATGAAACTCAAACTGCGAATGAAACAAGCTTCATTTACTAATCTGGACTATAGTCAAATTTTACAGTAGTAAAAACTTTCTTAAGTTGATTAAACAGAAAGAGGGCTTCGAGACGAAACTCTAGGCGCTTGAATTGAATGATTCCGATAAACGAGCGAAAAGATAAACTAAAACGAAAACCGGATCAGAAATCGCGATCGAAAATAATTGCGAAAAAATCCGAGAAAAAGAAAAACTAACGAACAGACTAACAAACGAATGTTCGCTATCTGCGTCTAACGGGCAAAAACCATTCGTTAAAACGATAGTACGGATGAACATCCGCTATATAACTAAACCGGAAAAAAACCGATCTAATAAAAACAAAAAAACGCATCTAGGTTCTTACCGAAAAACCGAACCGGTTAAAGAAAACCGGCGGCGGCGACGGCGAACTCCGGTGGCTCCGGGGAACTCCGGCGACGGCGGCGGGTTGGCGAGGCGGCGGCGCAGCTCCGGCGGGTCGGCGGCATGGCGCGGCGGCAGCGGGCAGCGTCGGCGGCGGCGGCGGCGGGCTGGCGCGGCAGGCTGGTGGGCTGTGGCCTCAGCGGCTTATAACCCCCCCCCCCCCCGGGCGGGTACGGCCCAAAGTCGGTTTCTTTTTTTAATATATTCTGCGCAGAAAAACGAATAAAAGAAATACTAAACAGACTCCAAAAATCCTGAAATAAATTTTCCCCGTCCTCCAAAAATCTACCGGACAAGGTGAACATTTATTTGGGACTCTATTACAATTTTGAAAAGGCATATTTTTCCTAATTCAAATAAAATAGCGATAAAAATCTGAATAAAACTCTTATTTGATTTTAACATTAAATATCCAATATTTCTTTATTTTTAGGAAGTCATTTTATCCTCTCTCTTTTATTTTTATAAAAGAAATATTCAAAGAGAAAATAATTAAAATCAAACGATCCTCCTTTTAAAATTCGAGAAAAAACTCAAATATGAAAATAACAAAATTCCCAACTCTCTCCGTGGGTCATTTAGTTGCGTAGAATCTCTAGGATCAAACCAAAATGCAATAAAATATGATATGCAATGATGATCTAATGTATAACATTCCAAATTGAAAATTTGGGATGTTACAAACCTAGCCCCTTAAGATGAATCTCGCCCTCGAGATTCGGGTTGGCTAGAAAATAGGTGAGGGTGATCCTTCCGTAGGTCTTCCTCACGTTCCTAGGTGGCTTCATCTTCGGTATGGTGACTCCACTGAACCTTGCAAAACTTGATAACTTTGCTGCGTGTGACTCGGCTGGCAAACTCGAGAATCTTGACTGGCTTTTCCTCGTAGGTCAAATCGCTATCCAACTGTATCGCTTCCAGTGGCACTGTATCTCTCAGAGGAATATCAGCCATCTCAGTGTGGCACTTCTTCAATTGAGAAACGTGGAACACATCGTGAACTCCTGACAATCCTTCGGGCAATTCCAACATGTAAGCAACTTCTCCCATACATTCCAAAACTTTGTACGGTCCCACAAAACGTGGTGCTAACTTTCCCTTAACTCCAAAACGCTTCACACCTCGAAGTGGGGATACACGAAGATACACTCTGTCTCCAACTTCGTAAACTGTCTCCTTGCATTTAGAATCCGCATAGCTCTTCTGCCTGGACTGGGCTACCTTAAGTCTATCGCGAATCAGCTTAACCTTCTCTTCGGACTCTTTAATCAAATCCGGTCCAAACAACTGTTGGTCTCCAACTTCATCCCACAACAACGGTGTTCTGCACCTCCTTCCGTACAATGCTTCAAAAGGGGCCATCTTCAAACTGGCTTGATAGATGTTGTTGTAAGAGAACTCCGCGTAAGGCAAATTATCGTCCCAACTAGATCCATAATCTAGTGCACAAGCTCTCAACATGTCCTCCAAAATCTGATTGACTCTCTTAGTTTGTCCATCTGTTTGCGGGTGAAAAGTTGTACTGAACTCTAGCCTAGTTCCCAAAGTTTCATGCAACTGATTCCAAAACTTTGAGGTAAACTGGGTTCCTCTATCTGATATGATGGTCCTCGGAACTCCATGCAAACATACGATCCTGGTCATGCATATCTTTGCCAACTTAGCACTGGTGTAAGTGGTCTTCAATGAGATGAAATGAGCTACTTTCGTCAAACGACCGACTACAACCCATATCGAGTCATAGCCTGAACGAGTCCTAGGTAATCCCATGATAAAATCCATGCCTAGCTTATCCCACTTCCATTCGGGTATCGGCAATGATTATAGCAATCCAGCTGGCTTCTGATGTTCTGCCTTCACTCTCTGACATACATCACAAACTGCTACATACTCCGCAATATCGTTCTTCATTCCGGTCCACCCGAATCTATCCTTCAAATCCAGATACATCTTGGTATTTCCTGGGTGAATCAAATATGGCGAATCATGGGCCTCCTGCAAAATCAGCTTCCTGATCTCTTGATCATTTGGCACATATACGCGGTCCTCAAACCATAAGGTATCGTGCTTATCCTCATGAAATCCCTTGGCTTTTCCTTTGCTCATCCTTTCCTTAATATCGTCTATCTCCTTGTCCATCTTCTGAGCTTCTCTGATCCTATCCATCAAAGTAGATTGAATCTCCAATGCTGCTACATAGCCTCTCGGAACTATCTCTAAACATAGCTCATGACGGTCTTCTGCTAACTCATTGGGTAACTCTCCGGTCATGAGTGTATTGACATGACTCTTGTGGCTCAATGCATCGGCTACTACGTTAGCCTTTCCGGGATGGTAATGCAACTTCATATCATAATCTTTAATGAGCTCCAACCATCTCCTCTGCTTGAGATTCAACTCCTTCTGCGTGAAGATATACTTCAGACTCTTGTGATCCGTGTATACCTCACAATGGTTTCCGATGAGAAAATGTCTCCAAGTCTTCAATGCATGCACTACGGCTGCTAACTCCAAATCATGGGTAGCGTAATTCAACTCATGGGGTTTAATCTATCGTGAGGCATATGAAATAATTCTTCCCTCCTGCATAAGTACAGCTCCAAGTCCTCGACGAGAAGCGTCGCAATACACTTCATAATCCTTGCGTTGATCTGGCAGAATCAATATTGGTGATATAACCAAGCGTTTCTTCAACTCCTGAAAACTGGCCTCACATTCCTTAGTCCATTTGAACTTGGTGTCCTTCTTCAACAACTCCGTCATAGGCTTTGCAATCTTCGAGAAATTCTCAATGAACCTCCGGTAGTATCCTGCGAGTCCAAGAAAACTCCGGATCTCTCCAACTAACGTGGGGTGCCTCCCAATTTGTCATAGTGACAACTTTGGTGGGGTCTACCGCTATTCCTTCTCCATATATAACATGTCTAAGGAATCCAACTTCCTTGAACCAAAACTCACACTTGCTGAACTTGGCGTATAGCTGATGTTCTCTAAGCTTCCCAAGTACCAAACGCAAATGTTCTTTATGTTCCTCTTCATTCTTCGAGTAGACCAGAATATCATCAATGAACACCATGACAAACTTATCCAAAAACTCCATAAACACCTTGTTCATCATGTTCATAAAATAGGCAGGTGCGTTAGTCAGGCCAAATGACATAATGATATACTCATATAGCCCGTACCTTATGGTAAAAGATGTCTTAGGTATATCCTGCTCTCGAATCTTCAGCTGGTGGTACCCTGATCGCAGATCGATCTTGGAAAACGCCTTAGCTCCTTGCAGCTGGTCAAACAAATCATTGATCATCGGCAGTGGGTACTTGTTCTTGATCGTCACCTCATTCAATCCTCGATAATCAACAACCATCCTTAACGATCCATCCTTATTCTCCACTAGAAGCACTGGTGATCCCCAAGGTGACGAACTTGGGTGAATATAACCTTTATCCAGTAACTCCTTAATCTGCTTCTTAATTTCCTCTAAATCCTGTGCGGGCATTTTGTATGGTCTCTTAGATATTGGCCCTATGCCTGGCAAGAGCTCAATCAAAAACTCAATGTCTCTATCCGGTGGCATGCCTGGCAATTCATCTGGAAATACATCCGGGAAATCCTTCACCACTGGTACTTCCTCCTGTACAACTCCTGATAAGGAATTTACTTGACTCCTAATCGGCGCATGCCGAGATACATACTTGATCCTTCTTCCTTCTAGGGTGGTGAGCAAAATCAACTTACTGGCGCAATCGATGTTTCCTCCATACATCGATAGCCAATCCATACCCAGAATCACATCCAAACCTTGCGACTCCAAAATTATCAGAACTGAGGGGAAAACATGCCTACCTATGGTCAATGGCATCTGAAAACATCCTTGGCTTGCCATATACTCTGCTCCTGGCGAGCTCACTAACATAGGTGTACTAAGAATTTTGGTGGGTAGTTTATACTTATCCACAAATCCCCTTGATATGTATGAATGCGATGCACCAGTATAAAAAAGAACGACTGCAGTAAATGACTTAACTAAAAACTTACCTATTACTGCATCTGGTTGGGCTTCAACCTCCTCCACGTTAACGTGCTTCACTTGTCCCCTGTTGAAAGGGTTGGGCTTCTTTCCAAAACTTCCATTGCCGTTTCCATTCTTAGCTTCAGGACATTCATTGGCGTAATGTCCAGTCTTCTGGCACTTGTAGCAAGTAACGTGGCTTAGATCTTTATTGGCGGGTATTGCTGGGTTGGAACGGTTTTGTCCGTTGGTTCCTCCATTACCATTCCCGTTCCTGGAGCCACTATGGTTGTGCAAACTCCCTCCAGTGTGATTGTGACCTCCATGGTTATGCTAAAGGGGTCCTCCCGAGTTCGGGGTAAAACGGGGTCTCTGTTGAGCTCCAGAATTATACTTCCCTTGTCCATACTTCCTCTTGCGGTTGTCAATCTGCTGCTGCTTCCCTTCAATCATGAGAGCTCTATCTACCAACTCCTGGTAGTTATTGAAATTCACCACCATCAACTGCATGCTCAGCTCATCATTTAGTCCTTCCAGAAACTTCTCATGCTTAGCTGCATCTGTAGCGACGTCATCTGGGACATAACGTGCTACTTTACTAAAGTCATCAACATACTGGCCAACTGTGCATCCTCCTTGGCGTAAGTTGCGAAACTCGTGCTTCTTCATGGCCAGGGCTCCTGTTGATACATGGGCAGTGCGAAAGGCCTGCTGGAACTGGTCCCATGTAACATTGGCTATAGGAAAAGTGGCTGTGTAATTCTCCCACCATGAGGCTGCTGGTCCATCTAATTGGTGCGCGGCAAAACACACCTTCTCAGCATCTGTACATCCTGCCGTGGTTAACTCCCTTCCAATCATGTGGAGCCAATCATCTGCAACTATTGGCTCGGTGCTGCTGGAAAACACCGATGGCTGCAACCTCAGGAAACGGGCTAAGTTGTCAACTGGGGGTGGTGGTGGGTTGTTGTTGTTGCCTTGGTTCTGAACTAACAACTGCATCAAGGCATTCTGCTGCTGGATCAACTGAGTGAGCTCCGGTGGAAAGGTAAATCCAGGGTCACGTCTCGGAGGCATCTGAGGGTTTAGAAAAGGTGAGAAAACAGAGTAGAATGAGGTCTAGGGGGAAAACACTACCCATATGCACATGAGACAAACACAAACATATCACTCAATTAATCAAGCAAGGGCATACAATCGGTCTAGAACTATCGTTACAAAAGTGCTCGGACTATACTATATACATGGCGGAATACTACTACTGATATGGTGGTCGACTAGAAAAATTAATCGGTGGAAGACTCCATAATATCTGCTCCAGCTTCATCAACATAGTCATCATCGCTATCGTCGGGGTCCGAGTCGGTGTCGTCGATGATGATGTAGTTCTCCGGGCAAGTGGAATCGCCATCTTCTCCTCCTAGCGCGAGGTCTCCCATGAATACTCCCAGCTTCCTTGTCAGGTCGTCATTCTTCTCCACTAGTACGACGATTTCCTCCTCATAATCTTCGCGAGTAGCCTTGAGTTCTTCCTCCAACTCCGTGATCCTGTTCATCGCCTTCTTCAGATCCATCATGCCTGCGCACATCTGATTATCCTGGCGACGAATGTGCTGGTTTAACTCCTGGATGAAAGCGGCAATGGATCTATCCTTCCTAGTGTTGATCATCTCCCATTGCTCATCTCGGCGCCCACAAATCTGGTATATAGTATCCTTGACATCCTTGTGATAAACTTCTCCAATGCGTCCCATGGTAATGTGGGCTGCCATACTCTTTCCTAGACTCCAGGTTGGTGCATCAAAGGAAAACTCTATGGGCTCAGTTGTCGGATTTCGGGTTCTGGCAGACCCTTAAGGTTCGAACTCTGGGGGGCGCACGGAGATCTTTCCCCTACCGACTCGCGCTTCTATGCTCGCAAGAACTCTAGGCTAGAAAGAAGAACACACAAAGGACATGAGGTTTATACTGGTTCGGGCCACCGATGTGGTGTAATACCCTACTCCAGTGTGTGGCATGGTGGATTGCCTCAGGGGCTGATGATGAACAATACAGGGGGCAGAACAGCCTTGCGAGAGGTGTTCTTGAGCTGGTGCAGTGTGTTCTACTCGGTCTGGATCTCTCTCTCTCTCTTTCTTTCCCTTCTCTCTTTCTTTCCTTTCCTTTTCTCCTCCCTTTCTTCTCCTTTTTCCTCCTCTCTTTTCGCTCTTCCTTCCCCTCTTTTTTCCTCTTCTCTTTTCTCTCTGGTGGTTAGTCCTATTTATAGAGGCCCTGGTCCACTTCCCCAAAAAAATAGCGGGAAGGGCACCAACAATTGGCCATTTTGAAGGGGAACATCTAGTACAAGTTATCCTGACCAAAGGTGGCCTTCGGCTGCCAAAAGCACTGGTGATGACGCCATCTTGGGCTCCACGGTGACCTCCGTCCTGCCGCTCTGCTGGTCTTCGTCTCGTTGCACCGGAATGGTAACCTTTGCCCGATGCCTTGGCCCGTGCTTTCTCCCTTTACACCGAAGGGGAAACAAGGACACTGCGCAGGCCGGCGCCCGCGTAATCTCGATAGTCATGGCTTGCGTCACGGGCTCCTCGCGAGGCACCCCTGCCTTGATCTCTCCGCCTCCTCATGAGCCTGCATGATGAGGCTGCTCCTGAGGTAGCCTCCTGTCGTCCGCCCCACAAGGCTTGGCCCCTTGCGAAGGTCTTGAGCTTGAGCTGATGAAGTTGGGCCGCACTGGGCCCCCACTCGAGCCACGCCACAGGCCGCGGGCAGGCAAGTCTGGGGACCCCCGTTCCTAGAACGCCGACAGTAGCCCCTGGGCCCAAGGCGCGCCCGGGCTTGGCTTAGCAGAGAAGCTAAGGGGCAAGCGCGAAGCGCCGCGGGCCCCAATAGCCTGCGGCCTCGGGCGCGGCATGGCGATTGGTTGGACGCAGGGCGTCTGCGCTTCCCCATGACGCCTCGGCAACCGCTCGACATGTCAAGTCCCTGCATGCAGAGAAATGGGTCATGATTACCTGCGATCGTGGTGGCCGGTGATTGGCCTTCTCCGGCTATAAGTACGGGGCCGCGTGAGCCTCGTTAGCTTATCCCTTCCTCCTACTCCTTTCCTTCCTCTTCCTCGTCCTTGCTTCTCTTTACGCCAATGGCACCAATCCGCCGGTTTTCTGCAGAAGATAAAGGAAAGGCCCCCCGAGAAGGTCCTGACCCTCTTCCACCGAAGAAACGGCTGGTCCCCTGCCGCCGAGATGAGGGTGCTTGGCAGGAGGCGCCGAGGCCCTGGTACGAGCGGCCGCCGCCTGGGTTTCCACTGCCCTTGTACGCCCGAATCGAGGGCCCTGGGGAAGAGGGCGTCGAGCGACACCGATGGTGCCGCCGCCGACGCCGGCGAGTCACGGCGGTGCGCGTCCTTCCTCCTGGAGTCCACGCCGAGGGCTCCTCCTGTGAGCTCGTGCTTCACGCCGCCATGCCCCCATGCTCTTGGATCCTCCTTTCTCCCTCCTTCACCTTCGAGATGCCGCCGAGCGGGTCTCTGGAGCTCTGGCTGCAGCACGCCGACTGCAGCACCCTCGCGACCGGAGCGGAGGTTGCGGTCGTCGGTCTGGGAAAGGTCTACATGACCCGGGGCTGGGGTGAGATCGCCCGGGTCTTCTGGATGGAGGGTGCCCTTGTAATTCGTCTTGAATACGACGACGCCTCCCTGATGTTCTTCAAGGTCTTCGATGCTGAAGGACGCCGGTTGGACTGCTGCCCAAGGAAAGCGGCAGGGGCATCGGACTGGCGAGGACTTGGCCTACTCATTGGCCCTCCAGCAGCTCTTCAGGCGGCAGCGAAGAAGCTGGGGAATCCAGCGGCTCCCCTGAGCTTCTCGTGACTCCGAAGACGAGTGACGACAGCTACGAGCCTCCGAGCTCGCGTCGTGCTCGGAGTAGGGCAACTGCGTCGGGCCGCCGACACCACTGATCTAGGTGGGGTTGGCGCCGGCGTCGGGCAGTCCACTGTTGATAATGGCATCGCTTGTGGAGGCGTGGGCAATTAGCCTTCCTTAGGATTAGCACCTTTTGTTCCCTGTGAGGAATCGAAGCAACACCCCGCGGGGGTATGTAAGGCGCCTGCCATGTCTTTTGCGTACATTATATCCCTAATATGAATCGATGCGAGATGCTTGTCCTGTCCCGGCTCGGCTCCCCCTTTCTATCCTCCCGAGGACTTAGCGCTCTACGCTGACATGTCCCAGTCCCCAGGCAGGCTTCAGCCGTCGTTGGTATGCCAGGTCGCGATGCCGTGGTCAAGGCCAGGAGGTGAGCGGCCCGAGGTCCGGTAAGAGCCCCTAGTCGCGATGCTCGGGAGGTCCCCTTTAGCGCTCGAGCAGCCCTCGCTGGGCGAGAAAGGAAGGCAACGTCGTCGTGACAGGGCTGCACTAGGCGAGGGTTTGGTGCTGCGTTGGTCCAACTCCTGTAAGGGCGTGACTTATCTTTTGAGTTTGGGGTAGTTCTTCGACGGGGCGCCCAACCCGAGTGGAGGTAGCTGAGGTGCTACTGGGTTAGGTCCTCGCGAGCTTCTTCCCAATTCCCCACACTTTCCTTAATGCTCTACGTCCTCAGGTCCTGGCCCTCAAGCAAGCTCAGCCGCCGCTGGTATGATAGGTCGCGATGCCGTGGGTCAAGGCCAGGGGGTGAGGGCTGGAGAGCTAGTAGGAGCCCATGAGTCGCGATGCTCAGGGACCCCCCTTTTAACGTGCAAGCAGTCCGTGCCGGAGAGAGGGAGAGATAGCCCGCGATGTCCCCAACGTTGCTCCTGGAGTGGGTCCTGCATAGCAATCACAAGGAGAGACAAGACATGTCGCTACGGTTGCCAGACAACCATTGGTCGCTCCGAGGGAGTGATTGGGGCACTGAGGGCCTAGTGAGGTGGCGCCTTGTGGGGCTGCCGCGGCCAGAGCTCGACCACTCAGATTTATCGGCATTGCAGGGACGGACCCGTACGCAGACGTCGTGCCAGAGCGAGCGGCTCCATGGGTAGGTGTCAATCGAGTGGGCGATTAGGTCAGGTATGTTAAGTACGAAGGAGCAAATTCATTTCAACCCGAGCAGTTTGGGGATGATGCAGCCCGAGGGGCGCCCCCAACAAGGTAGGTAAAGTGCGTAAGTAAAACGTATACGTGCCGCAGGGACGGACCCACGCGACCTGGGAACGACACGGCCCTGTGGGCTCTCCCAGCTAAAAATGGAACTTGAAATATGTTACCTAATGCCGTTGAAGATGAAGTGATGCCGCAGAAGTGGGCGACGCGCAGTGAAGACGTCGACCCTCACGAGCCCCCAGGCCCAGGAGCCTCGGGAGGCTCCGGGGACACGGGTAGGTCTTCGAGGGCCATCTCCACCTCCGCCAGGACCGCATAATGCCTAACCTCCTGAGCCTCCAGAATGCTCCTCAGCAGGCGCTGATGAGCGGCGACCGCGTTCGGCAGGCCGAAAGGCATGCGAACGTAGCTGTGAGGTGGACCCTCGCAACGCCCCACGTGCGAAGGCCAGAGGCGCTCCTGAGACGTGGCTCGGTTGAGCCCTAGCACGTCGATGCAGACGCGCGGCCCACCATCCTCGCCTGGATGTGGGGCCATTGCGGGCAAGCGGCGGCTGCCGCGCATGACTCTCGACTCTTGTAGCTCCTGGGTGTTTTCTGCGATGAACTCCTGAGGGTTTGGTCTTCCTTGCCTCGTACCTTCCTGAGGGAAACGTGCCTGGAAGCACCCCTCCAAGTGGTGCCCGCCTCCCTCGTGACCTTGGCAAAGTCAGTGACTCTCCAAGAAAGAGCCCTCGAGCCCTGCCTGAGGAGGGCACCGGGCGCGCTTTCCTATGCGACAGAGGGTGGCGCTCCCTGAATGGGCGCGAATCCTCACGCAACGCCTCCAGAGGCGCCTGCCTCCTTATGGCTTGGGCCAGGAGAAGCCTTCTTCTTCTTAAGGGTCGCCTCGGAAAGTCTTCCGCTCCTGTGATCTGAGTCTTTGATTGCTGCGGCTTGGAACGCACGCTCAAGTGAACACACCGCGTCCCTTTCCTCATAGGGTATGGTGATGACTCCACCGCTTCCTGGCATCTTGAGGACATTGTAGCCATGGTGAGTCACTGCCATGAACTTGGCTAGGGCTGGGTACCCGAGGATGGCGTTGTATGGCAGGCGAATGTGGGCAACGTCGAAGTCAATGAGCTTGGTGCGGTAGTTGTTGCGCTGCCCGAAGGTGACTGGCATGCGAACTTTGCCCTACCGGAATAGTGGAACCATCAGTGACTCCTGAGAAAGGCTTGGTCGGCTGGAGCTGATCATACGGCACTTGGAGATTGTCGAACATCTCGACGGACAGGACATTGAGTCCTGCTCCGCCATCAACGAGGGTCCTGGTGACCTGCACATTGCTGATGACTGGGGAGCAAAGCATCGGGAGAACTCCGGCCGTTGCCGCGCACTTGAGCTGATCCGCTGAGCTGAACGTGATGGCGCACGCAGAACACCTGAGAGGGCGCGTGGCCTCAAGCTAGGGGAGGACTGCATTCACCTCGCGAGCAAACTGCTTGAAGATGCGCTGTGATGCTTGGGCCTGGGCACCACCCAAGATGCAAGCGATTGCGCGCGGCTCCTGGAAGCCCCCAGCCCCCTCGTCTTGATGTTGGTCTTCGTTCCTTCTTGGTGGTGGCGGTAGAGGAGGGAGGCTTGCGTTGCTGTGCGGGCGATCCTCACGAGGCTGATCCCTCCAGCCTCCCTCGTGAGGCTGGTCCTGCCAGCGATCCTAGCGAGGTCGGTCACGCCACCCTTGGCGAGGGCCACGGTCTTCCCATCATCCTCCACCTCTTCCTCCTCCTCGGCCATAGCCCATGTCGTTGTGCTCGGGGCATCGGCCGATACGCCCATCTCGCACGACCCTAAGCTCTTGGCATTCATTGGTGTTGTGGGTGTGGAGGTCGTGGTATACGCAGTATCGGCTGCCCTTGGATGACTCAGGCTGATCCCTGCCTCGCTTGGTGTCTGGTTCCGCTGCGATAACGGCAGCTCCCTTACTTTTCATGTCCTTGGCCTTGGGCTTTTTCTCTTCTGGGTCGGCAGCCGGGAGCTCGAGGAGGGAGAGGCGTCCTTCCTCAGCCCTAGCGCACTTGGTCACCAAGTTGAACAGCTCCAGGGATGTGCACAGGTCTTCATGGATTGCCAGCTCCTCCTTCATCTTGATGTCGCGCACGCCGTCGGAGAAGGCTGAGATAATGGCTCTCAGTCACCCTGGGGATCTTCAGGCGAGCGTTGTTGAAGCGCTGGATGTATTTCTGCAGGGTTTCCCCTCGCTGTTGCTTGATGCGGCATAGGTTGCTTATGGCCGGGGGCCGGTCGCGAGTGCCCTGGAAGTTGGCGATGAAGCAAGTGCGCATCTCGTCCCAGGAGGAGATCGTTCTGGGAGCCAGGTTCAGGAGCCAGGTGCGGGCGCCGTCCTTGAGCACCATGGGAAACCAGTTCGATGTGACCTTTTCGTCTCTGTTGGCGGCTTCGATGCCCAGCTCGTAGAGCTACAGGAATTCCACGGGGTCTGTCGTGCCATTGTAGCAAGGGGGCAGATCAGGCTTGAACTTGCCTGGCCATGTGACGCCGCATAGCTCGGGGGTGAAGGCGCAGCAGCCTGCTGTGGCCACCAGCGCCCTTTGCTGGTGCTGGGCCTGCTCCTGGTGATTACCACGCGCCGCCGCTTGGAGCAGCACGAGATCTTGGCGTGGAGACGCAGGGACGCGATCTTGGCACACCGGTGCTGGGAGCGCGCGAGCACCTTCTTGGGGACGAGGGATCTCTTGGCAGCTCCCTTCTTGCCGTGCAGGCGCCGGACATGGAGGGTCTCGCCCTGGGGCTGCGCGCCTTGGAGCCAGGGCACCTTATTGGGGAGGAGGTGGCGGAGGCGCCTCCTGATCCTCGCCCCCTGCGCGGAATGGAGGGCGAGGCAGCGAGAGGAACGGCAAAGGAGAGCCCCCTGCGGTGCTGACGAGCTCGGTGATGCGGGCGAGCCAGTCCTCGTAGAGGTCGTCGACGGGGCGGTAGTGCAGGAGCTCTCTATCCAGGAGCAGCGCGGCATGCGCGTCCGTGGGGGCGCGACGGGCGTGGGACGACGAACCGGCTGGAGTCAGTGACGGGGTTGCGGTGTGGCCCTCCCGCTGCACCGAAGGATGCTGGGACGAGGCCTACTACTCGTTCCCCGCCGGGCCGGTGGCGGCGTTGGTGGCAGGCGACGGGGAACTACGAGGGTGTCCGCCGACGGGGGCCGTCTGGGCGACGCGGGTGGCGAGAGCAGCCCGGCGCTCGGCGCGAGCCTGACGAGTGTCAGCCATGGACACGACGGAAGATCACACGCGAACAGCGGAAGAAAGATTCCGGCGCACCCCTACCTGGCGCGCCAAATGTTGGATTTCGGGTTCCGGCAGACCCTTAAGGTTCGAACTCTGGGGTGCGCACGAAGATCTTTCCCCTACCGACTCGTGCTTCTATGCTTGCAAGAAATCTAGGCTAGAAAGAAGAACACACAAAGGACACGAGGTTTATACTGGTTTGGGCCACCGATGTGGTGTAATACCCTACTCCAGTGTGTGGCGTGGTGGATTGCCTCAGGGGCTGATGATGAACAATATAGGGGGCAGAACAGCCTCGCGAGAGGTGTTCTTGAGCTGGTGCAGTGCGTTCTACTCGGTCTGGATCTCTCTCTCTCTCTTTCCCTTCTCTCTTTATTTCCTTTCCTTTTCTCCTCCCTTTCTTCTCCTTTTTCCTCCTCTCTTTTCTCTCTTCCTTCCCCTCTTTTTTCCTCTTCTCTTTTCTCTCTGGTGGTTAGTCCTATTTATAGAGGCCCTGGTCCTCTTCCCCAAAAAATGAGCGGAAAGGGCGCCAACAATTGGCCATTTTGAAGGGGAACATCTAGTACAAGTTATCCTGACCAAAGGTGGTCTTCGGCTTCCAAAAGCACTGGTGATGACGCCGTCTTGGACTCCACGGTGACCTCCGTCCTGCCGCTCTGCTGGTCTTGGTCTCGTTGCACCAGAATGGTAACCTTTGCCCGATGCATTGGCCTGTGCTTGCTCCCTTTGCACCGAAGGCGAAACAAGGACACTGCGCAGGCCGGCGCCCGCCTAATCTCGATCGTCATGGCTTGCGTCACGGGCTCCTCGCGAGGCACCCCTTCCTTGATCTCTGTGCCTCCTCGTGAGCCTGCCTGATGAGGCTGCTCCTGAGGTAGCCTCCTGTCGTCCGCCCCGCAAGGCTTGGCCCCTTGCGAGGGTCTTGAGCTTGAGCTGATGAAGCTGGGCCGCACTAGGCCCCCACTCGAGCCACGCCGTAGGCCGCAGGCAGGCAAGTCTGGGGACCCCCGTTCTCAGAACGCCGACATCAGTGACTGGTGTAAATGTCCTTTCTGGGACTTGAACTTGAATCATCTAGCGCTCCTCTTCTTGTAAAGTGGCGTTGTAAGTCCCGGTGAAGCTTGGTATTCTAATGTTCAGGTATCTGGTGACTTCCTTCAAGTGTCGTCCAAAAGGTGTGTCTTCATCCGGTTGTGCAAACTTGTTCCTTGCATCCGCCATCCTAAAGAGCAGAAAATGGAGAGGAGTCAGAAATGAGAAGAGAGTAGTAATCTAGGGCTTTAGCTTAGTGGTCGTGTCCTGCAGTGAGCGTGTGCTCTGATACTATATTGTAGCAACCAGACCTCAAACAGTCTGATCTCTGTGCATCAGTGTCATCCCTGGATCGGTAATACTGACACGCACAGTACTTGAGGATTTATAACAGAGTAGCAATCACACACTTATTACATCGGATGTCTCAAAAGAGAACTTATTACAATAAATATGGCTTAAGGCCATCTAATACGATAACAGCGGAAGGCTTGGAAGATAAAGCGAGTCCATCAACTCCAACGGCATCACTGAGTGAAAGACCACGACCTAAGGCTCCTTACTGGTCGTCTGAAAAGTCTGCAACATGATACGTTGCAGCCCGAAACGGGTCAGCACATGGAATATGCTGGCAATATAACACAATAGAGTAATGCACAGAATAAAGCTATCACTACATGCATATATGGCTGGTGGAGGCTGTATGTTTAATATGTTTTGTGAAAAGCCAATTTTTTCCTACAACAAAGGAATATATTTTATTTAACTACAAAGTTTGTTGAAAAACATTGAGAATGGTAAACCCCATCTCAGTCCCAATTAAAAGTAATTAATAACCCAACCAACATTATATTAAGAGTGATGAGATCCACATGATAATCCAAGAACTAGATACTCAGGATGTCCATAACCGGGGACACGGCTAACCATGATTAGTTTGTACACTCTGCAGAGGTTTGTGCACTTTTCTCCACAAGACTTGATCTCCTCCATTGGATTTCTCGCACTACATACTGTTTGAGAAATGGATGACCGAGACACAGTCTTTCCGAAGAGGTCCCCTTAATCGATAGATAGGCCTGTACACCTACAATCCCCTACATCTGCTAGCCCATCATGAAAAGCTTTCCCACAACTTACTCAACTATGCCAGAGCCCATAATGGCATGTGGCTGCACACAGAAGTTTCTAGCATGAATAATCTTATGATCCCTTTGAGTCTGGGTGGCAGTCCATAGGAGAATCACACGGTACCCCGGGATTTCCAAAAAAATACAAGCAACACTGGGTTCCCCAGGTGCCTCAATCCACCCAGATGTGTATTAAAGTTGCCACCTTAAGTTAACCATTAATTAACAAAACTCACATCTGTCATGGATACGCTCACCCAATCCATGTCTATAAGCATATCATAGCAATATAAGCAACATAGAAGTAACTCCCAAAGGTTTCATAATAAACAGGTGAATAGGTACTACCTCATCTACTTCCCAACCCACAATTTATTCAGATCCTAACCATGCAATTGTTTGAGGTTTGATCTAGTGCAATAAAACTGGGTAGTAAAGAGGTATGATCAAAGTGTTACTTGCCTTGCTGATGATCCGTGAAACCTAGAGACTCGTAGTAGCACACTTCACACTCTGGGTACTCTATCGCAAACAAACAAGCATACAATAAGCAATCAAGCAAGATGCATGGGTAAAACTCAAATAAGAAGATCTAACCATAAAGTTCAACTCAAGAACTCCGGTTTGCAAAAAGAACCAAATCAAACGAAGCAACGAAACTCAAACTGCGAACGAAACAAGCTTCGTTTACTAATTTGGACTAAAGTTAAATTTTACAGTAGTAAAAACTTGTTTAAGTTGATTAAACAAAAAGAGGGCTTCAAGACGAAACTCTAGGCGTTTGAATCGCCTGATTCTGATAAACGAGCGAAAAGATAAACTAAAACGGAAATCGGATCAGAAACCGCGATCGAAAATAATCGCAAAAAAATCCGAGAAAAAAAACTAAAGAACAGACTAACGAACGAACGTTCGCTATCTGCTACTAACGGGCGAAACCCGTTCGTTAAAACGATCGTATGGACGAACGTCCGCTATATAACTAAACCAGAAAAAAAAATAAAACCGATCTAATAAAAACAAAAAACGCATCTGGGTTTTTACCGAAAAACCGAACCGGTCAAAGAAAACCGGCGGCAGCAGCGGCGAACTCCGGCGGCTCCGGTGAACTCTGGCGACAGCGGTGGGGTGGCGAGGCGGCGGCGCAGCTCCGGCGGGTTGGCGGCGCGGCGGCAGCGGGCGGCGTCGGGCTGGCGCGGCTAGGGTATCGACGGGGCGGGCTGGTGGGCTGCGGGGCTGCGGCCTCGGTGGGGCGGGATGGTGGGCTGTGGGGCGGCGGCCTCGGCGGAGTCCCGGGCGGGTACGGCCCAAAGTCGGGTTCTCTCTTTTTTTAAATATATTCCGCGTAGAAAAACGAATAAAAGAAATACTAAACGGACTCCAAAAATCCTGAAATAAAATTTTCCCGTCCTCTAAAAATCTACCGGACAAGGTGAACATTTATTTGGGACTGTAATGCAATTCTGAAAAATGCATATTTTTCCTAATTCAAATAAAATAGCGATAAAAATCCAAATAAAACTCTTATTTGATTTTAACATTAAATCTCCTATATTTCTTTATTTTGAGGAAGTCGTTTTATCCTCTCTCTTTTATTTTTATAAAATAAATATTCAAAGAGAAAATAATTAAAATCAAATGATCCTCTTTTCAAAATTCGAGAAAAAACTCAAATATGAAAATAACGAAATTCCCAACTCTCTCCATGGGTCCTTGAGTTGCGTAGAATCTCTAGGATCAAACCAAAATGTAATAAAATATGCAATAATGATCTAATGTATAACATTCCAAAATGAAAATTTGGGATGTTACACATCATCATTAACTTCCTCACTAATTGGTGTAGGCATCACTGGAACTGATTTCTGTGATGAACTACTTTCTAATTCGGGAGAAGGTACAATTACCTCATCAAGTTCTACTTTCCTCCCACTCACTTCTTTCGAGAGAAACTCCTTCTCTACAAAGGATCCACTCTTAGCAACAAAGATATTGCCTTCGTATCTGTGATAGAAGGTGTACCCAACATATTTTTTTGGGTATCCTATGAAGACGCACTTCTCCGATTTGGGTTTGAGCTTATCAGGCTGAATTTTTTTCACATCAGCATCGCAACCCCAAACTTTAAGAAACGACAGCTTAGGTTTCTTGCTAAACCACAGTTCATACGGTGTCATCTCAACGGATTTTTAGACGGTGCCCTATTTAACGTGAATGCAACTGTTTCTAATGCAAGTAAATCCGTAAGAGACATCATAGATCGTACCATATCTAATAAAGTATGGTTATGACGTTCGGACACACCATTATGCTGTGGTGTTTCAGGTGGCGTGAGTTGCAAAACTATTCCACATTGTTTCAAATGAAGACCAAACTCGTAACTCGAATATTTGTTTCTGCGATCAGATCGTAGAAACTTTATTTTCTTGTTACGATGATTTTCCACTTCACTCTGAAATTCTTGGAACTTTTCAAATGTTTCAGACTTATGTTTTATCAAGTAGATATACCCATATCCGCTCAAATTATCTATGAAGGTCAGAAAATAACGATACCCGCCACGAGCCTCAACACTCACTGGACCGCACACATCAGTATGTATTATTTCCATTGTTACGAAGAACGGAGTATTAGTCATCTTGCCCATGAGGCATGGTTCACAAGCATCAAGTGATTCCAAAAGTCCATCAGCATGGAGTTTCTTCATGCGCTTTACACCAATATGACCTAAACAATAGTGCCACATATAAGTTGCACTATCATTATTAATTTTGCATCTTTTGGCTTCAATATTATGAATATGTGTATCACTACGATCGAGATTCAATAAACCATTTATATTGAGTGTATGACCATAGAAGGTTTTATTCATGTAAATAAAACAACAATTATTCTTTTACTTAAATGAATAACTGTATTGCAATAAACATGATCCAAACATATTTATGCTCAACGCAAACACCAAATAACATTTATTTTAGGTTCAAAACTAATCTCGAAGGTAAAGGGAGTGTGCGATGGTGATCTTATCAACCTTGGAATAACTTCCAACTCACATCATCACCTCGCCCTTAACTAGTCTCTGTTTATTGTGCAACTCCCGTTTTGAGTTACTACTCTTAGCAACTGAACCAGTATCAAATACAGAGGGGTTGCTATAAACGCTAGTAAAGTACACATCAATAACATGTATATCAAATATACCTTTGTTCACTTTGCAATCCTTCTTATCTGCCAAGTATCTAGGGCAGTTCCACTTCCAGTGACCATTTCCTTTGCAGTAGAAGCACTCAGTTTCAGGCTTGGGTCTAGCTTTGGGCTTTTTCATGGGAGTGGCAACTTGCTTGCCATTCTTCTTGAAGTTCCCTTTCTTTCCCTTGCCCTTTTACTTGAAACTAGTGGTCTTGTCAACCATCAACACTTGATGCTTTTCTTGATTTATACCTTCGCTGATTTCAGCATCGCGAAGAGCTCGGGAATCGTTTTCGTCATCCCTTACATTATATAGTTCATCACGAAGTTCTAGTAACTTGGTGATAGTGGCCTGAGAACTCTGTCAATCACTATCTTATCTGGAAGATTAACTCCCACTTGATTCAAGCGATTGTAGTACTCAGACATTCTGAGCCCATGCTCACTGGTTGAGCTATTATCCTCCATCTTGTAGGCAAAATACTTGTCAGAGCTCTCATACCTCTCGACTCGGGCATGAGTCTGAAATACAAATTTCAGCTCTTGGAACATCTTATATGCTTTGTGGCGTTCAAAACATTTTTGAAGTCCCGGTTCTAAGCCGTAAAGCATGGTGCACTAAACTATCAAGTAGTCATCATACCGAGCTTTGCCAAACGTTCATAACGTCTACATCTGCTACTGAAATAGGTCAGTCACCTAGCGGTGCATCAAGAACATAATTCTTCTGTTCATCAATGAGGATAATCCTCAGATCACAGACCTAGTCCGCATCATTGCTACTATCATCTTTCAACTTAGTTTTCTCTAGGAACATATCAAAAATAAACGGGGAAGCTATACGCGAGCAATTGATCTACAACATAGATATGCAAATACTATCAGGACTAAGTTCATGATAAATTAAAGTTTAATTAATCATATTACTTAAGAACTCCCACTTAGATAGACATCCCTCTAGTCATCTAAATGATCACGTGATCCAAATCAACTAAACCATGTCCGATCATCACGTGAGATGGAGTAGTTTTCAATGGTGAACATCACTATGTTGATCATATCTATCATATGATTCACGCTCGACCTTTCGGTCTTAGTGTTCCGAGGCCATATCTGCATATGCTAGGCTCGTCAAGTTTAACCTGAGTATACTTCTTGTGCAAAACTGGCTTGCACCCGTTGTATGTGAATGTAGAGCTTATCACACCCGATCATCACGTGGTGTCTCAGCATGAAGAACTGTCGCAACGGTGCATACTCAGGGAGAACACTTATACCTTGAAATTTTAGTAAGGGATCATCTCATAATGCTACCGTCGTACTAAGCAAAATAAGATGCATAAAAGATAAACATCACATGCAATCAAAATATGTGACATGATATGGCCATCATCATCTTATGCCTTTGATATCTATCTCCAAAGTACCATCATGATCTCCATCGTCACTGGCATGACACCATGATCTCCATCATCTTGATTTTTATCAATGTGTCGTCACATGATCGTCTCGCCAACTATTGCTTTTGCAACTATTACTATCACATAGCGATAAAGTAAAACAATTATATGGCACTTGCATCTTATGCAATAAAGAGACAACCATAAGGCTCCTGCCAGTTGCCGATAACTTTAACAAAACATGATCATCTTATACAACAATTTATATCTCATCACGTCTTGACCATATCACATCACAACATGCCCTGCAAAAACAAGTTAGACGTCCTCTACTTTGTTGTTGCAAGTTTTACGTGTCTGTTATGGGCTTCTAGCAAGAACCGTTCTTACCTACGCATCAAAAACACAACGTAGTATAGTGATTGCTTTTTGATCTTCAGAAAGAACCCTGTTCATTGAAACCGATTCAACTAAAGTTGGAGAAATAGACACCCACTAGCCACCTATGTGCGAAGCACGTCGGTAGAACCAGTCTCGCGTAAGCGTACGTGTAATGTCAGTCTGAGCCGCTTCATCCAATAATACCGTTGAATCAAGAATCAACTAGTGACGGCAAGCAATATGTATATACCCACTCCCACAACTCCTTTGTGTTCTACTCGTATATATAACATCTACGCATAGACCTAGCTCGGATGCCACTGTTGGGGAACGCAGTAATTTCAAAAAAATCCTACACACACGTAAGATCTATCTAAGTGATGCATAGCAATGAGAGGGGAAGAGTGTTGTCCACGTACCCTCGTAGACTGTAAGCGGAAGCGTTATGACAACGGCGTGATGATGGTGATGATGAAGTTACCGACGCAGGGCTTCGCCTAAGCACTACAACGATATGACCGAGGTGGAAATCTGTGGAGGGGGGCACCGCACACGACTAAGAGATCAACTTGTGTGTCTATGGGGTGCCTCCCTCCCCCGTATATAAAGGAGTGGAGGAGGGGAAGGGCCAGCCTCCTATGGCGCGCCCCAGGGGGGATTCCTACTCCTACTAGGAGTAGGATTCCCCCCTTTCCTAGTCCAACTAGGAGGGGAACGGAAGGGGAAAGAGGGGAGAAGGAAGGAGGGGGGCGTGCGGCCACCCCTTGAGGCCCTTCTCTCCTTTCCCGTATGGCCCATTAAGGCCCACTACTTCCCCCGCCGAATTCCCGTAACTCTCCGATACTCTGGAAAATACCTGAATCACTCGGAACTTTTCTGATGTCCGAATATAGCCTTCCAATATATCGATCTTTACGTCTCGACCATTTCGAGACTCCTCGTCATGTCTGTGATCTCATCTGAGACTCCAAACAACCTTCGGTACATCAAATCACATAACTCATAATACAAATCATCATTGAACGTTAAGCGTGCAGACCCTACGGGTTCGAGAACTATGTAGACATGACCGAGACACATCTCCGGTCAATAACCAATAGTGGAACCTGGATGCTCATATTGGCTCCTACATATTCTACGAAGATCTTTATCTGTCAAACCGCATAACAATATACGTCGTTCCCTTTGTCATCGGTATGTTACTTGCCCGAGATTCGATCGTCGGTATCACCATATATACCTAGTTCAATCTCATTACCGGAAAGTCTCTTTACTCGTTCTGTAATGCATCATCCCGCAACTAACTCATTAGTCACATTGCTTGCAAGGCTTATAGTGATGTGCATTACCGAGAGGGCCCAGAGATACCTCTCCGATAAACGGAGTAACAAATCCTAATCTCGATTTATGCCAACTCAACAAACACCATCGGAGACACCTATAGAGCATCTTTATAATCACCCAGTTATGTTGTGACGTTTGACAGCACACAAGGTGTTCCTCTGGTATTCGGGGGTTGCATAATCTCATAGTCAGAGGAACATGTATAAGTCATGAAGAAAGCAGTAGCAATAAAACTGAATGATCATTATGCTAAGCTAACGGATGGGTCTTGTCCGTCACATCATTCTCTAATGATGTGATCCCATTCATCAAATGACAACACATGTCCATGGCTAGGAAACTTAACCATCTTTGATTAACGAGCTAGTCAAGTAGAGGCATACTAGGGACACTATGTTTGTCTATGTATTCACACATGTACTAAGTTTCCGGTTTATACAATTCTAGCATGAATAATAAACATATATCATGATATAAGGAAATATAAATAACAACTTTATTATTGCCTCTAGGGCATATTTCCTTCACAGTGATCTACTCCTGGATCACTATTGTACCCCCTTGCCAAACTCATGGCAAGGTATACAATAGGTCTGCTACACGGCATGGCATACTTTATAGAACCAATGGTTGAGGCATAGGGAATGACTTTCATTCTCTCTATCTATCTTCTGCCGTGGTCAGGCTTTGAGTCTGACTCAATTTCACACCTTGTAACACAGGCAAGAACCCTTTCTTTGACTAATCCATTTTGAAATTCTTCAAAACTTTATCAAGGTATGTGTTTTGTGAAGATCCTATTAAGCATCTCGATCTATCCCTATTGATCTTGATGCCCAATATATAAGCAACTTCACCCTTATTCAAGTATACTTTTATGCTATCCAGAAATTCTATATCATTTCCAATCAACAATATGTCATCCACATATAATATCAGAAATGCTACAGAGCTCCCACTCACTTTCTTATAAATACGGGCTTCCCCGTAAGTCTGTATAAAACCATATGCTTTGATCACCTCATCAAAGTGTATATTCCAACTCCGAGATGCTTGCACGAGTCCATAGATGGATTGCTGGAGTTGCACACTTTGTTAGCACCTTTAGGACTGACAAAACCTTCTGGTTGCATCATATACAACTCTTCTTTAAGAAATCCATTAAGGAATGCAGTTTTGACGTCTATTTGCTAGATTTCATAATCATAAAATGCGGCAATTGCTAACATGATTCGAACAGACTTAAGCATCACTATGGGTGAGAAAGTCTCATCATAGTCAACTCCTTGAACTTGTCGAAAACCTTCCGCAACAAGTCGAGCTTTGTAGATAGTAACATTACCATCAGCGTCGGTCTTCTTATTGAAGATCCATTTATTCTCAATGGCTTGCCGATCATCAGGCAAGTCCACCAAAGTCTACACTTTGTTCTCATACATGGATCCTATCTCAGATTTCATGGCCTCAAGCCATTTATCGATATCTGGGCTCATCATAGCTTCTTCAAAGTTTGTAGGTTCACCATGGTCTAATAACATAACTTCCAGGACACGGTTACCGTACCACTCTAGTGCGGGACGTGCCCTGGACGACCTACGAGATCCAGTAGTAACTTGATCTAAAGTTTTATGATCATCATCATTAGCTTCCTCTCTAGTTGGTGTAGGCATCACGGGAAAGGTTTTCTCTTATGTGCTACTTTCCAATTCAAGAGAAGGTACAATTACCTCATCAAGTTCTACTTTCCTCCCACTCACTTCTTTCGAGAGAAACTCCTCTAGTAAGGATCCATTCCTGGCAACAAAGATCTTGCCTTCAGATCTATGGTAGAAGGTGCACCCAATAGTTTCCTTAGGGTATCCTATGAAGACACACTTCTCCGATTTAGGTTCGAGCTTATCAAGCTGAAGCCTTTACCCTTTGACATAAGTGTCGCATCCCCAAACTTTAAGAAATGACATATTAGGTTTCTTGCCAAACCATAGTTCATACGGTGTCATCTCAACAGATTTAGACGGCGCCCTATTTAACATGAATGCGTTGTCTCCAATGCATAACCCCAAAACGATAGTGGTAAATCGGTAAGAGACATCATAGAACGCACCATATCCAATAAAGTACGGTTACGACGTTCGGACACACCATTACGCCGTGGTGTTCCAGGTGGCGTGAGTTGTGAAACAATTACACATTGTTTTAAATGAAGGCCAAACTCGTAACTCAAATATTTGCCTCCGTGATCAGATCGTAGAAACTTTATTTTCTTGTTACGATGATTCTCCACTTCACTCTGGAATTCTTTGAACTTTTCAAATGTTCCCTAAAGGAGAAGTATGATCCTACTTATTTCAAGGGAACTTAAGCTCAAGATGATCTTCCACCACAAGACCACAAGTTAAAAGGTAAGGATAAGCTTCAATAGGAGATAGACTCATATGAAGAACCGCATCAATATTTGGTCAAGTGGGTTCCCAAGAATACTTCAAGTTCAACTTCATCAAGTACAACTACAACTTCAAGGATTTCCATCAAGTTGATTTGGAGCCCAAAGAATAAGAACTAGAGAGTTCTTGAGGGTGACTCCGCCAACAAACTTCACTCATATTAATCCATGGCAAGAACTTGTGCAAACCACTTCAACATCATGCACTAGTTCATGGAGTCACAAACCCTCTTGTTGGTAAGTCAAGGGACAAGGTAATCAATGCATTCATGGACATTATTCTATGTGCACTTGACTCTATGCCTATGGATATCCTTGTTGTTCCTTGTGGGACTCACCCATGTAGGTTGAAAGTGCTACAAATCCCAAGGAAAGCTCCCAACTCTTGATGATCACCATCAACATTGAGCTTCCACAACAACAACAACTACATAAAGTCTTCAATGACAAAACCCAAGGCTAGTTCATCCCTCTTAGGGGGGATCTCACATCTAGGAGGGTCTTTGCTCCAAGATTTGAGCTAAAGTAACTCTATTGATGTGAACACATTAATTCTTTATGTAAAAATGGTAACCCATTGTAACACCCTGGATGTAACTTTCCCAATTGTACTCTAACTCTTGCCGTTTCCGGCGTTAAGTTATATTTATTTCCTCGGGTTCGGGTCTTTGTCTCCGTGTGTTGTTTTCGTTGTCATGCATCTCATATCATGTCATAATGTGCATTGCATTTGCATACGTGTTCGTCTCATGCATTTGAGCATTTTCCCCGTTGTCCGTTTTGCATTCCGGCGCTTCGTTCTCCTCCGGTGGCCATTTCTAGCTTTCTTTCGTGTGTGGGGATTAAACATTTCCGGATTGGACCGAGACTTGCCAAGCGGCCTTGGTTTACTACCGGTAGACCGCCTGTCAAGTTTCGTACCATTTGGACTTCGTTTGGTACTCCAATGGTTAACCGAGGGACCGAAAAGGCCTCGTGTGTGTTGCAGCCCAACACCCCTCCAATTTGGCCCAAAACCCACCAAACTCTGCTCCATGTCCTAGAGCGTTCGATCACGATCGCGTGGCCGAAAACCGCACCTCATTTGGACTCTCCTAGCCCCTCTACCTATAAATATGTGCTCCCCTCCCGAAATTCACGGATGAACCCTAGCCATCTTCCTCCTCGCGCCACCGGACGTGTCCATCCCGCCGCTGGACGTGTCCGCCGCCGCCGCCACATCACCCCGACGAATCAGGGTCCGCCACATCAGCCGCGCCACCGCTCCGGCCCAATCGGACGCCGCCACCTCATCCCAGCCGCCTCCTCTCTCTCCTCCCCACCGCGCTGGCCCGCGGAGGCCCAGGGCAGGCCCTCCGCCGCTCCCGCCCGGGCCGAGGCTCGCCCGCACCCCGCCGCCATCTCCTTCGCGCCTCCTCGCCCACGAGCCGGCCGCCGCCGCCCGCTCCGCCGGCCGCCGCCCGCTTCGCCGCCCGCCGCCACCGACCTCGCCGGCGCCGCGGTCACTGCCCGCCACCACCGGCCGCCCCGGCCTCATCCCCGACTCCGGCCGGCCCAACTCTGGCGACTCCTCCGGCCGTCGATCCTCGGGCTCCGTGCGATCCAGATCTGGATCGGGGCTACAGTAACCCTAGATCTAGGTCAATTTTTTTCCTTAGTCCTGAAATTTCCTGATCCAAGTTGCTCGGTTCGGGGCCCCGTAACTTTGCATCTGTAGTTCCGATTTGGGCATATAGCATATCAAAATGTTCATCTCAGGGAGTACATCATTTAATTTCATTGCATCATTTTCATTTGAGCTCATCTTGATGCCCGAAATGCTGTTAGAAGAGGGCTACTTGAGTTAATTGTCAGATCTGTTACTCCGTTTAGCACTTTTGTCATTTTTGCCATGATTATTGTGTGCATGCTATGCCCGTGAGTTCTTCATATGTTTTGTTAAGGGTTTTGCCATCTTTCCAGAGGCGCAACCCATGTATTTTTAGGATGTGTGTGGTGACTTGTGCAAGCTTGCAAAGTGGTGCACTTGCTAATTCTGTTTTCAGGGACTTAGTAATTTCACTAAGTCCTGGGATTGTTTATCTCACGATGCCATA
Organism: Triticum urartu; assembly: GCF_003073215.2. Lineage (NCBI taxonomy): Eukaryota > Viridiplantae > Streptophyta > Magnoliopsida > Poales > Poaceae > Triticum > Triticum urartu. The sequence goes on from NC_053027.1 coordinate 429,739,247, forward strand.
TGTTCATGTTGTTTCCTAGTGATCCGTGTCTCTTTTGAGGATGATCAGTAAGGGAGTTTTGTTAATATTATAGTGCTATATCCATACATGTCTTTTTTTGCAATTATGGAGCACCCTAGCTTGAGTCAATCGAGCTCTACTTTTGCTTCGTTGCGAATCTGGGCAGATCGTCAACTTGTTTGCGATTTTGCCGATGTTATTGTAGTTGATCCGTGCATGCTATGCCATTGTTCTTGCCATGTATATCTTGTATTTTGTGCCTTCTTAAAGGATGTATGCTTGTTTTGCCATGACTTGCACCGTGGTGAGTGAATCGAGCTCGCAAACATACCTTCGTGAATTATGTTTCAGCATGTCCCAGTTTTCAGTAAGTCTGAAAACTGATTATGTTTTTTGCTATGTTCGTGTGCTTGTTAGTATATTTTGTGATCCCTTTTGGCTCAAGGTCACTAACGGACTTTTGTTAAGCTTGTTGAGTAGCTCCATGCCATGTCTTTCTTTGTCATGCTCAGGTCCTGTAGCATGTTGTTTTGTTGCTCCGAAGAGGGCTATATGATCTGAAATTCCAGACAAGTGTTAATTTCACTAAGTCTGAGATCTGTTTGTCATTTGCGTTTTTGCCATGCTTGTTTGAACCTGTTAATGGATGATTTGGCCGTAGCTCAGTGCTAGACTTTTGTTAAGCATCTTATGAGCATCCCTGCCATATATTTTGTTGTCTTGTTTGGGTGCTGTAGCATGTTCATTTCGTTGCATTTAGATGTCTACTTGCTGTAAATCGCAGACCGGTGTCATTTTTGAATCGCTTGCCATTTCCAAACCGTAACTCCGATTCCGGCGTTCTTCATATCGTTTTCAAGCGATTTCATCTCATCTTTCCAGTGGCACACTTGGAATTCCAAGTTGAGGCCAGGTTCATGTATTTTTCTGTCATATCTTGCATTTTGCATCCCGCATCGCATCCCGCATAGCATATCATCATTTCATCATATTGCTTGGTCTTGCACGTGGTTGATTGTGTCCTTATTGTTTGTTTGTGTTGTTTGGGTAGAGCTGGGAGACGAGTTCGCTAACGAGGAGCCCGTTGAGTTTGCTTTTGAGGATCCAGTCAACTCTGACAACTGTGCAGGCAAGATGATCATACCCTCGAAATCACTACTATCTTTGCTATGCTAGTTTGCTCGCTCTTTTGCTATGCCATTGCTACGATGCCTACCACTTTCTTGGAAGCCTCCCAAATTTCCATGTCAAACCTCTAACCCACCATTGTCCTAACAAACCATTGATTGGCTATGTTACCGCTTTGCTCAGCCCCTCTTATAGCGTTGCTAGTTGCAGGTGAAGATTGGAGGCCGTTCCTTGTTGGAACATCTTTTATTTACTTGTTGGGATATCCTTATATTGCCATGTTATCTTAATGCATCTATATACTTGGTAAAGGGTGGAAGGCTCGGCCTCTCGCCTAGTGTTTTGTTCCACTCTTGCCGCCCTAGTTTCCGTCATATCGGTGTTATGTTCCCGGATTTTGCGTTCCTTACGCGGTTGGGTTATAATGGGAACCCCTTGATAGTTCGCCTTGATTAAAGCTTTTCCAGCAATGCCCAACATTGGTCTTACCATTTGCCACCTAGCCTTTTCTTTCCCTTGGGTTCTGCAGACTCAAGGGTCATCTTTTTTACACCTCCCGGGCCAGTGCTCCTCTGAGTGTTGGTCCAAACTAGAGCCCCTTGCAGCGCCACCTCGGGGAAACTCGAGGGCTGGTTTTAGTTGTACGGATTGCTTATCTGAGTGTGCCCTGAGAAAGAGATATGTGCAGCTCCTATCGGGATTTGTCGGCACATTCGGGCAGTGTTGCTGGTCTTGTTTTAACCTGTCGAAGTGTCTTGAGTTACCGAGATACCGAGTCTGATCGGAACGTCTTGGGAGGAGGTCTATTCCTTCGTTGACCGTGAGAGCTTGTCATGGGCTAAGTTGGGACCCCCCCTGCAGGGATTGAACTTTCGAAAGCCGTGCCCGCGGTTATGGGCAGATGGGAATTTGTTAATGTCCGGTTGTAGATAACTTGAACCTTAATTAATTAAAATGAATCAACTGAGTGTGTTACCGTGATGGCCTCTTCTCGGCGGAGTCCGGGAAGTGGACACGGTGTTGGAGTAATGTTTGCGCAGGTTGCTCTCTAGTTTCTCGCTCGCGCTTTGCCTCCTCTTCTCGCTCTCCTTTGCGAATAAGTTAGCCACCATACTTGCTAGTCGCTTGCTGCAGCTCCACTTACATTTTACCTTGCCACACCTATAAGCTTAAATAGTCTTGATCGCGAGGGTGCGAGATTGCTGAGTCCCTGTGGCTCACAGATTACTATTACACCAGATGCAGGGCCTGATGATTCCGCTCCAGGAGACGCGTGTGAGCTCAAGTGGGAGTTCGACGAAGACTCCCAACGATACTATGTTTCCTTTCCCGATGATCAGTAGTGGTGCCCAGTTGGGGGTGATTGGGACCGTGTCGCATGTTGGATTCTCTTTTATTTTGGCGCCGTAGTCGGGCCATGAGTGTTTGGATGATGTAATGTTATTTATGTACTTGGTTGACGTGGCGAGTGTAAGCCAACTATGTTATCTCCCCTTTATTATTCATATTACATGGGATGTTGTGAAGATTGCCTAACTTGCGACATATGCCTTCAATGTGATTATGTCTCTAAGTCGTGCCTCGACCCGTGGGAGCTATAGTCGCATCGAGGGTGTTACACCCATTTGTGCTTAAACGATGAGTATGACCTATGATCAAATGTTCTCATTTGGCTTCTAAGTCAAGATACTCATATATAGATGACTTTTTCATCAACCATTGCCTTGATAGATGCTAGTTTGGTTGTGCATGTTTGCCATTTTTTATTTGCAACCTTATTGTGTGAGCATGTTGCTATGCATATGTTCCCATCGGAGGACATCCCATTATTGTTTGCTTGATTTGGATATTTTGGTCAATTGGATGGACAAGAATGCATAAGAACCTTCTCTAGCTATCTATCTCTACTTGTCTCAATTCATTCTTGCTGATCACAAAATTTTGAAAAAGTTTCTATTCGGGCCCTCTAGGTGAGGAGCACTCGGAGTCACTAACCTGAGTAGGGTTGAACTTTAAAACCTTCATTATGTCTTCGGTCCAACCAACACATTCCTTTTCGGTCCCATCGAGTCACCGTGACCGATCTGTTTTGAGCCCCTTGGACAGCCCGACTGAACACACTCGATCTCACTAGAACGCTCTGCTTCTGGAAGTTATATGTCTTGGTGCCTCCGAACAATTTCTCTCCGACTGACCAATAGTGTGTGAGTATATATATATCTTGCGGACGGTTCGTCTGAAAACTTCTTCAAACACAATCTTCTGGCAACTCGCCTTTGTCGCCGTCTGGATCATCTAATCATCGATGTTGTCTCCCGCGTGCCCTAGCCGCAGGATTCTGTCGCCATCATTGTCAATCTCCACCGACGTCACTGCCATATATGACCGTCACCAAGTTAGGGTACAGATTCAATCTCTTGTGCTTTCCAAACTCTGATTCTTAGCACAAGGTTTCACACATTATCTTCCCACATATGCACAACATCCATCCATCGATAAATTTCGTAGATTCTAGGTTTTGAGCGAAAAAGTTAGGGTAATGGTCTCGCTGTCTTCACTTCGGACTGACTGAAGGAACATGCTTCGGTGCCGCCGATATGGCTTAGGCCATTGCACAGAGTACATCTCGGTCTAACTGAATCATACTCGCTCGGTGTGACCGAATCAAAGTTTTGAACTTTCATGAGCACCTCGGAGAGACCGAGTCACATAGTCGGTGGCACCGAAACATGTCGATAAGTCTCTATTATTGCCTCGAAATTTCTAAACGAGTTCACTCAGTGAGACCAAATTGCAGACAAATATAACCTAAACTTGACTTTTGAACTCAATTCTTTTGCAAAAACCTCTGCATTTTGTGATCTTCATCTTGTTTGTTCCTATCTATTCTATTCACAGGGCCAGCTTGCCAAGATGCCAGGGTCAGATGATAGGCAAAATTGGGTTGATGAGGATGTTGACTTGAGTGCATGCACTAAGTCCTGAGAGCAACACAAATTCAGATCCAGGTACACCAAGTTCACATGATTTACCCAAAGCTGCAACATATGCCAGAAAGAGGAAAAATTCTGATGAGGATTCTAATTTTATCCCAGATGATGCAACCTCCAAGAGGAAGGTTGTGAGCAAAGAGTATGCCACTTTTGAAAAGAGAGAGCAGTTGCTCAAAAGGTGCCAGCCTCCACGCCAAACAAGAGGGGAATTGCATTAACACATACTGTTGGAGGTAGCTCAGCTCCCGGGCACTATATGAGAGAGACCTATCTATTTTAAACTCTTTTGGGAATGTTCTTTTTTAACTATATACGCTATAATTCATATTAAACCCGTGCGCTCCTTACCCAATCTATTATGGCCCACCACCACTTAACAATCAACATCTCGTTACCAAAAGACTAAAGGCTCAAAGCCCAGTTCGCAAGTCGGCTTTCTCCTCCTTCCAAGTCTATAGACGCAGAGAATAACAGGTACTCTAATGGCGGACTGGCGGTTAAGAAAAGTGTGCTTCGTGCTCACATGCCTGGAACGGGCTCCTTTTGTTTTGAGGCCGCCCCCTCCTCCCGCTCGCGCACCCTCAGGGCCGACCTTGACGGGGCGGCTAGTGAGTTTGGAGACGGGCGGCGGGGCGTCGGCCGAGCTTGAGGACGAGCGGCGAGGCGTCGACCGAGTTTGGAGACGAGCGGTTGGGCATCTAGTGAGTTTGGAGACGAGCAACGGGGGCGGTTGCTGAGCTTGAGGATGAGCAGCGGGGCGGCTAGTGAGCTTGAGGATGAGGGGGGGGGAGGATTTTGGGTGGCGGAGGCCGGATCAGCTGGCGGCGAGGTGAGACGGACCGGTGGAAGATCGAGGTAGGCGGCCGGTCGGGGGCGGGGAGGGGAAATTTCAGGGCGGTTGGGTTGGTGCGCGGCTGGCCGTTTTGCATCTAAGTTTACGTCTTCATCGGCTGAAATATAAATTTGCATCTCTAAGTGTTGTATTTTACATCATTTGAAGAATGTGATGTATTTTTTTACATCTACATCATGTGTTGTTGGAACTGTGTATTTAGACCTCCAATATCATCTATCGGAGATGCTCTTACGCGAACCAATTTTAACTGCCTGACCGGTCTGGTAAAAAGAAGGCAGACTCGACCCATGAACCGGCCACGGCACCATTTCTTCGCCTTCCCCGCTTGGCCGCTTCCCCTCTTTCTCTCTTCCTTCCGCCTCTCGGGCCACGCCATGCACCGCGCCAGCCAGCCACCACCGCTAATCCCTGCCAGCATTTTCCAAAACTCCTCCGCTTTCTCCGTGGCCTCACATCACGATTGCAAAGTTCCCCCCCGAAAATTTCCCCACATTGTGTTTGATCCTCCCCACATTGCTATCGATTCCTCGCAATTTTCGTCGATTTTTCCAATGGAGTGAGCCGATGTGATGGAGGGGCAGGACGCGCTCGACATGTCCGACGCCTCGCCGACCTCGTCGTGGGAGGACGGAGCCGTCGAGCACTTCGACGTCGCGTCGTTCGGCGGCGACGGGTACGTCGTCGACGATGAGGAGATGTCGGACGTGGAGCTCGGCACGGGCTCCCCGGCGGGCCCTTCGGAGGCCTCGACGCAGCCTCCTCCGCCGCTGCGGAGGCGCCTAGCGCCGGTCGAGTCCTCGGACGTCCCGGAGGAGGTGGTGCGGGCGGTCGACGCGGTGATCATGGGCGGCGGGGTTGAGCGCCTCCGCGAGATGGTATCCGAGGAGGACGGCGAGGTCACGCATTTCATCGTAGACGTGCTGATGATCACGATGGGCGGCGTGGACGGCCTCGACGAGGGCGCGGGCGACGGCACCAGCCCCAGCACGGAACCCAGCATCATGTCCAGCTCGCGCGCAGCCGCCATTGCTGTCGAACTGATGCCTTACCTTCCATGCGGCACCGAGCCGTCGCCGCGCACCCGTATGGCCTGCGGCCTCCTCGCCACCCTCAGCGCCTGCACCCGCAACCGCACCATGTGCTCCGCTTCGGGCCTTCTCGCTATCCTCCTTGATTCCGCAGAGAAGCTGTTCGTAAAAATGGGTCAGAGCAGGGATTGGGACGGAACACCGCTCGTGCAGTGCATTCAGGTGCTAGGAGGGCACTCGGTTAGCGTCAAAGACTTGCATTCCTGGCTCCTTTTGGTCAAGAAAGCGCTTGGGACACGCTGGGCAACTCCGCTGACACTTGCATTGGAGAAGGCTGTTGGCTGCAATGAGGCGAAGGGACCTGCAGTGACTTTTGAGTTCGACGGTGAGAGATCCGGCTTGCTTGCCCCTGGAGATAGCCGGTGGCCATTCTCGAACGGTTTTGGGTTTGCCACATGGATATATGTAGAGTCATTCTCGGACTCACCCAACGCAGCAGCATCGACTTCTGGGAGATCGTCACCATGGGCTGTCGCCGCCGCTGCTTTCATACATGCTGGAGAAGGGGCGAACGACATGCCCCGGCTTTTCAGCTTCCTTACTGCTGATAACGATGGTGTGGAGGCTTATTTCCAAGGCAAGTTTCTAGTTGTGGAGAGTGGGACTGGAAAGGGAAAGAAGGCTCCTCTCCATTTCACCTATGAATTCAAACCACAGTGCTGGTACTTCATTGGTTTGGAGTGCACAAGCAAGCAGGGTTTGCTCGGAATGGTCGAGAGTGAACTACGGCTGTATGTTGATGATAAGCTTCATGAGAGCTGTCCGTTTGAGTTCCCCCGTGTCTTGAAACCGCTGGCATTCTGCTGCATCGGGACAAACCCGCCACCAACTATTACTGGTCTGCAACGGCAATGCCCATTATTTGCAGAAATGGGGCCTATCTATATTTTCATGGAGCCGATTGGCCCAGAGAGAATGGCCCGGCTAGCTTCTAGGGGAGGAGATGCACTTCCCAGCTTCAGCAGCGGTGCTGGTTTGCCTTGGAAAGCTAGCTGTGATCACATTAGGGAAATGTCAGAAGATAGTTATACACTTGACATTGAGATTGGAGGAAGCTTACATCTATTTTATCATCCTAGCCTACTTAATGGCCGATTTTGCCCCGATGCTTCACCTTCTGGTTCAACAGGTTTGTTCTATAGTTGAACTGTCAATCTTGTCTTAATTTTATTTTCAGAAACAGTCAGCAATTAACTCATAGAATAATCCCAACAGAGTATACAAAAGGCTGAAAGGCTAATAAAGAAAACACAAACACACGCAAGCAGAATGGCTTGGCTTAATTCTACTCTTATCTTTGGTGTTACCTGGGGAGTTGAACCATGGTCAAGTTACAATCCTCATGAAGGCTAGGCAAATCTTTCTGTACTTCCTGTTTTGCCTGCCGATTATTGCACATTCCAGTTGGTAGGAACCGGATCCCTACCAGGGCGTGGTCTCAGGTTGTAGGGGTGGAAGGAGCGATGGCGTGGATGAAGGCGTGGTCGCCGGCGCTGGGGCGCCGTCGTTGCGTGCGCGCGCGCGAGAGAGAGAGAGAGCAGGGGCGGCGGCTAGGGTTAGGTCTCCCGGCTCCCTAAGGAAGCCGAGCAAATCTGATTGCTTCTTGCTTAACTTGAAACAGGTCCTTACAGCTCGTCCTCGAGCTGGACGACGAGGAAGCGCTTGCGGAACTCCTCGAGGTGATCAACGGCCGCCAAACACCTCCGCGTCAGCTGGGGCGGGCAGGTCGCCGAGCCCGGCGGCGGTGATGTCCTCCTCAATGTAGTCCGCAGCCTCCAGGTAGGAGAGTCGCGGGCAGACATGGCCGGGCACGTAGGGCTCGTCGCAGTTGAAGCACAACCCTTGCCGGCGACGCTCGAGTTGCTCGGCTGGGGTGAGCCGGCGGAAGCCTGAGCAGGCCGACCCTGCGCGGGAACTTCCGGCTAGGGCGGCGGCCCAGCGGCCCGGGGCGGTGGCGCCTGCTGGATGGCCACCGCGCAGCGCTCGAACGCGCGGGCGTAGTACATGGCCGTCTGGAGGTCCTGTGGCCCGCGCATCTCCACATCCACGCGAATGTGGTCCGATAGGCCGCCGACGAAGAGCTCAGCCAGCTGACGAGCCGAAATGCCGGGGGCGTGGCACGCCAGTGCCTGGAAGCGGTCGGCGAAGTATTGCACTGTGGTGAGGAACGGAAGGTGCCCAAGCTCCGCCAGACGGCTCCCGCGTATAGGCGGACCGACGCGCAAGAGGCACAGATCGCGGAAACACTCCCATGGCGGCATGCCGCCCTCATCCTGCTCGAGGGCGTAATACCACGTCTAGGCGGCGCCGCGTAGATGATAGGAGGCGATCCAGGTGCGGTCGGACGCGAGCGTGCGCTGCCCCCTGAAAAATTGGTCGCATTGGTTGAGCCAATTCAGGGGGTCGACGGTACCGTTGTGGGTCGCGAACTCCAGCTTGGAGAATCTCGGCGGTGGCTGGGCGTGGACGACGGGCGGGTATGTGTCATCTGTGTGGAACAACGAGGGCGACGACACCGAGTGTGCGGGCTGCAGAGTACCGCCATGGAAAAGGGGCCCGTCCACACCATCATAGGGACCCGCGGCACCCGAGGACCTGCCGAACTACATGGTCGGGGGCGGCGCCGGTGGTGACATCACGTGCGGCTGTCCTGAGGCCATCGTATAGACCAGCTTGATGGACCCAGCGAGCCAGGCCGATAGCGGAGATGGCGACGGGGGAAAACGGACCTGGTGGATGGGCACCCCGGGCGCCGTCGACGGAAGGCCCGGCCCCGAGATCGCCGGTGGAGGCGGCGGCGGCTGCTGCTGCAGCGGCATGATGGATGCGACGAAAGTCGCCGGTGGTGGTGGCTGCCACGGGAGCTGCCGCGGCCCCGTGACGATGGTGACGGGGGCGGGCGGCGGCGGCCCATAGTGCCCCGCGAGGAAGGTGCAGATGCCCTGGACCGCCTGAGTAAGGTCCCGGAGTGCCACCGTCATCTCCTCCGGGGTGAGCACGGCGGGGGCGGGCGCGGGTGGCGTCCAGGCGGCGGAGGAGACCGGCCCAGTCAAGGACGGCGTGCTGGCCGCGGTGGTCATCGGCGACGAGAATGCGATCGGCAGTGGGAGGGAGGGGGTGGGTGGTGGCGTGGACATGATCGAGCCTGAGACACCTGGTACCAGATTGGTAGGAACCGGATCCCTACCAGCGCGTGGTCTCAGGTTGTAGGGGTGGAAGGAGCGATGGCGTGGAGGAAGGCGTGGTCGCCGGCGCTGGGGTGCCGTCGTTGCGTGCGCGCGCGCGCGAGAGAGAGAGAGAGAGAGAGAGAGAGAGCAGGGGCGACGGCTAGGGTTAGGTCTCCCGGCTCCCTAAGGAAGCCGAGCAAATCTGATTGCTTCTTGCTTAAGTTGAAACGAGTCCTTCCATGAGTTTATATAATTTCAAATACGATAACTGTGCTAAGCCCCAAATAACGATAAGATAACTGGGACAGGCCCCTAACTGCCTGGGCTGTAGTATATGCTGGTCATAACATCTCTCCCCGCATGCACAAACAACTCGTCCTCGAGCTGGAAGGTGGGGAAGCGCTTGCGGAACTCCTCGAGGTGATCAACGGGCGCCAAACACCTCCGTGTCAACTGGGGCGGGCAGGTCGCCGAGCCCGGCGGCGGCGGCGTCCTCCTCAATGTAGTCCGCAGCCTCCAGGTAGAAGAGTCGCGGGCAAACATGCCCGGGCACGTAGGGCTCATCGCAGTTGAAGCACAACCCTTGGCGGCGACGCTCGAGTTGCTCGGCCGGGGTCAGCCGGCGGAACGGGCGCGCCGCAGACGCGGCGAGGGGCGCCGCGGAAGCCTGAGCAGGGCGACCCTGCGCGGGAAATTCCGGCCAGGGCGGCGGCCCAGCGGCCCGGGGCGGTGGCACCTGCTGGATGGCCACCGCACGGCGCTCCAACGCGCGGGCGTAGTACATGGATGTCTGGAGGTCCTGTGGCCCGCGCATCTCCACGTCCACGCGATTGTGGTCCGATAGGCCACCGACGAAGAGCTCAGCCCGCTGATGGGCCAAAACGCCGGGGGCATGGCACGCCCGTGCCTAGAAGCGGTCGGCGAAGTATTGCATTGTGGTGAGGAACAGAAGGCGCCCAAGCTCCGCCAGACGTCTCCCGCGTATAGGCGGACCGAAGCGCAAGAGGCACAGATCGCAGAAACGCTCCCATGGCGGCATGCCGCCCTCGTCCTGCTCGAGGGCGTAATACCACGTCTGGGCGGCGCCGCGTAGATGATAGGAGGCGATCCAGGTGCAGTCGGACGCAAGCGTGCGCTGCCCCCTGAAAAATTGGTTGCATTGGTTGAGCCAATTCAGGGGGTCGACAGTACCGTCGTAGGTCGCGAACTCCGGCATGGAGAATCTCGGCGGTGGCTGGGCGTGGACGACGGGCGGGTATGTGTCATCTGCGCGGAACAACGAGGGTGACGGCACCGAGTGTGCGGCTGCAGAGTACCGCCATGGAAAAGGGGCCCGTCCACACCATCGTAGGGACCCGCGGCACCCGAGGACCCGCCGAACTGCATGGTCGGGGCCGGCGCCGGCGGTGACATCACGTGCGGCTGTCCTGAGGCCATCGTATAGACCGGCTCGATGGACCCAGCGAGCCAGGCCGATAGCGGAGATGGCGACGGGGGAAAACGGACCTGGTGGATGGGCACCCCGGGCGCCGTCGACGGAAGGCCCGGCCCCGAGATCACCGGTGGCGGCGGCTGCTGCTGCAGCGGCAGCGGCATGATGGATGCGACGAAAGTCGCCGGTGGTGGCGGCTGCCACGGGAGCTGCTGCGGCCCCGTGACAATGGTGACGGGGGCGGGCGGCGGCAGCACATAGTGCCCCGCGAGGAAGGTGCAGATGCCCTGGACCGCCTGAGTAAGGTCCCGGAGCGCCACCGTCATCTCCTCCGGGGTGAGCACGGCGGGAGCGGGCGCGGGTGGCGTCCAGGCGGCGGAGGAGACCGGCCCAGTCAGGGGCGGCGTGCTGGCCGCGGTGGTCATCGGCGACGAGGATGCGATCGGCAGCGGGAGGGAGGGGGTGGGCGGTGGCGTGGACATGATCGAGCCTGAGACACCTGATACCAGATTGGTAGGAACCGGATCCCTACCAGGGCGTGGTCTCAGGTTGTAGGGGTGGAAGGAGCGATGGCGTGGTCGCCGGCGCACGCGCGCGCGCGAGAGAGAGAGAGAGAGAGAGAGAGAAGAGAGAGAGAGAGAGAGAGAGAGAGAGAGAGAGAGAGAGAGAGAGAGAGAGAGCGAGCAGGGGCGGCGGCTAGGGTTAGGTCTCCCGGCTCCCTAAGGAAGCCGAGCAAATCTGATTGCTTCTTGCTTAACTTGAAACGAGTCCTTACACGAGTTCATATAATCTCCAAATACGATAACTGGTTAAGCCCCTAATAAAGATAAGATAACTGGGCCAGGCCCCTAACTGCCTGGGCTGTAGTATATGCCAGTCATAACACCAGTCTTTATAAATCTTGTTCCACAGTTCTGCATCAATCGTTCCTATAGTAATTGAATGAAATTGTTATTCTCACATGCCATTAACCATTCCCAGGGACAAAGTATTTCTAGTGGCTATCGAAATTACGACATACAATGTTATGTGTATATAAATTAAAAAGGTTGATTGAGTTTGGTTCCCAGTTCCCATCAATCATTCATGTATTGATTGTAGTAAATTGTCATCCTTGATAGGAGAAGAGCAACTTATGACATACAATAATGACTATGTACCTAAAAAAGTGGCTTGGGTTGGTTCAGAAGGATAACTATTGATATTATCTCATGTTTAATCTTAGGTACTCACCGAAGGCCTGCGGAAGTTATTGGGATGGTTCACATATCTTGTCGCGTGCGACCTGCAGAATCATTATGGGCATTAGCTTGTGGAGGTCCAATGGCTTTACTACCATTGACTGTTAGCAATATTGAGATGGATAACCTGGAACCTATACTTGGTGATGTGTCACTGTCTCTTGCTACGTCTTCTCTTTCTGTTCCTATATTCAGAATAATTTCTCTGGCAATTCAACATCCTGGAAATAAGCAAGAGCTTTGCCGTACCAATGGACCAGAGCTTCTATCACAAGTTTTACAATATTTGTTGGAAACACTGTCAAAACTAGAAAGTGGGAAGAAAGAGATACTGAGAGACGAGGAGCTTGTTGCTGCAATTGTATCTTTGTGCCAATCTCAAATAAATGATCCTGGTCTAAAAGCGCAGCTCTTTAGCACTTTGCTGTTGGACCTGAAGATGTGGAGCTCATGCAACTATGTTCTGCAGAAAAAGCTTCTCTCTTCACTTGCAGACATGGTTTTTGCAGAATCTGCTTGCATGTATGATGCAAATGCGTTGCAAATGCTTCTTGATGGATGCAGAAGGTGTTACTGGGTAACTCGTGAAGGAGATTCAATAGATACCTTCACATTGACTGGAACTGAGAGACCTTTAGGGAAAGTGAATGCTCTTGTTGATGAGCTGTTGGTTGTTATTGAACTGTTGATAGGATCAGCTTCTTCCACAATGGCTTCTGATGATGTTCGTCGTTTGGTAGGATTTGTTGTTGACTGCCCACAACCTAACCAGGTAACTGGATTCGACACTGGTAGTCTAGCACAACATTACATGCCCCTTGCCAGAAAACAAAGACTCTCGTCAAAGTTTGGCTAGCGCTTTCTTGTTCACCAGGATGATGTCATACATGGAAATACTTGGTCCATTTGTATCTGAGTTTGTAATCTGCCTAGTTTTGTACATGCTACTTTGCATTTGGAGTACTTCATACTCAGATGTATTTGTTTCATAACAACAAAATACTGAAGAGAATCTAGTCTTGTGTTCGTTAAACTATTGCCATATTTTTTTTCTATTCTTTGTAACTAATCAGTGCTAATGCTTAATGTGGTTTTCTATACTATGGGATATGCACCAAAGTCAGTCTTAATACCTTTGTATAGCTTCTTGATGTGGAAACTTGATTGAAAGAATGGTTCTGATGATTTTTAGCAATGTGCTTTGTTGGCAGGTTCCTAGGGTCTTGCTCCTCATCTACAGACTGATTGTGCACCCAAACAGTACTAGAGCGCACATGTATGCTCAGTCATTTATTTCTCGTGGAGGTGTAGAGGCATTACTTGTTCTTTTGCAGAGAGAGGCTAAATCTGGCAATAAAAACACTTTCAACAACTGCGATGTGCCACAAAATGCTGCTAAATGGAATGGAAGTTCTCAGTCAAAATCTACTAATAGTCGTTCACTCTTGAAACCAGCTAGTAGTGAAGCAAACTGCAATCGTGAGACCCCGTCAGTTGACAGTCATGAGTCACCCTCTCATGATGGTAACTCTGAACCTGTATCCACTAGCAAATGGCGCTTACTAAAAAATCAGTTCCTAAAGAATCGGAGTGGCATGGACCTCCCAAGTATCACTGACAATGTTCAGAACAATGTATACAATATTGATAATGGTGATGGAGTACTTGTTGGGATAGTTCATATTTTGGGCGCTTTGGTTGCCTCAGGTCACCTGAAGTTTTCCTCACTTATTGCAAAACCAAAGTTGCCAAGTGGTTTTCTGACAACTGCTAATGGCGAAGGAAATACCATGTTTGAAGACAGAGTATCTTTATTGCTGTTTGCATTGCAGAAAGCTTTTCAAGCAGCCCCAAGAAGGCTTATGACCAGAAATGTATATAGATCTTTAATATCTGCAGTGGTATGGTGTTCTTTAACTGACTTACGGATATTGGATATGTGATATGTTTTCAGCACTACACTGATTGGTTAATGCAACTCCTGTTTTGCTTTCTACTCCCCCAATTCACAAATATAAGATTTTTAAATTTTGTGTGAAACGGATGTATATAGACACGTTTTAGTGTGTTTGTTCACTCATTTCAGTCCGTGTGTAGTCCATATTGAAATACCCAAAACATCTTATATTTGTGAACGGAGGGAGTATTATTAGACTACACCATCATTTCTAAGTACCTGAATAAGCTAAATATTTGGAATATTACAAAAGCAAGACTTTCAAATAAAATTTCTTTGAAGTTTATGTAGCTGTGCTTCACAATAGTTCACGTTTTGCTCGCTTAAGCATGTCATAGGTGCAACCAATTTTACTCTGGAAACCTGAATTATGTCTTGTATTCTTCAATGCAGATCAATATTTCTTCAGCAAATGATAATCTGAACTTGTATGATTCTGATTATCGCTTTCAGCATATTCCGCTCTTGTTAGTTCTACTACGTTCTCTTCCATATGCATCACGAGCATTTCAAGCTCGTACTCTTCAGGTACATTTACTGATTTATTCAGATAAAGTTATCACCTAATTTTTCTTGACATGAATGATGATATGATCACTGATAATATGCTCATATAACATTTTCCATTATGTGTATTCTCTTGATTGACATCTCTTATGCCATTATCATAATTCTTGTCTTTTGAAGTCTATGATATTACTTTTTTTTTAGAAAATGGAAGCTTTATTACCCCTTGCCCTGCACCATTAGACGCATATAGCCAAACTTATTACATTGTTTATTACAAAAGATCAAACTTTGATCTTGCCAAGAGAGGGAAATATCAAACACATGGATCAAATTGGACGATCAAACCACATAAGATCACTCTAAACACTCAAAAGCCTATCATTGGCATATGCCGCCCAAAGCGGATCATAAACACCCTGGTGATCCACTCAAGTTTATTCGCGTCTGGCTCTATCAGCTCCTTGTACCACGCCTTCTGTAATAGTGCCCATAACCGCAGCCAATTGGTAGTTTGGTACACAAGCGTAGCACCTCATACAAGAACAAACTTTTATCTTGTAAAATATGACATCATTTATGCAAAGCCAGATAGACCGAAAAGACAGCTGCTACCCCGACTAGAATAAGAAGCCTTAAAGATTTTTTAACCCCTGTAGCCAAGTCCCAAAAATATGTGAAATACCACGAGGTGGGGTGATGTTAAAGGCTAAATACACAGCTCGCCATGCAAACGTTTGGACGGTCATGATGGAGTTGTATACTGGTTTTTCTAGGATATCGATTATTATAATTTAACAACTACTCTTCCCATCTTAATCAGTTCTCAGTTCCTTTCATATTTGAAGATTTGCATGATTAAACCATGTGCAGATTAGGTATGGGTGGGAGGGAGTTTTGGTTTATTAGATGGCCTTTGCCTCCAATTTTCATAACAACCTCAGCTCTCACTGTGTTGACAAACAGTTCCAAAGTTAAAATGCGCTGATGTGGCTGGTTTGCCATGGTTTCAACTATCAAAGAACAACTTGGGGAGAGACCAATTAGTATAAGTGGGGAGGACATCTGGCGAGTAGCGTCTGATATGGGTAGATGTTAACTTATATGTTGAGACTATCTTTTTAATTTAGGACACAACCAAAATGTGTTTAAATGATGTCTACACCCTAGACACCATGCTCCATGATTAATTTAGAGGCTTGGTTTTGGTTCTTGTACCACATCCCTGAGTTATTTGCATGATCATTCTGCTAAATGTTGCCTTCGATTCTTCAGTGGTTGCATTAGTTAATTAATATTGTAAGCCCCATAAATCAAATATGTGAATTCCTAACATTGATTTTTCCAAAGCTAAAAAACAGGTTTGTCTTTTTTACTTTGAATAGTGCATTTTATTTGTCTTGCGTTTTAATCACTTATGATGCCTTCTATATTATTTCAGGATCTTCTATTTTTGGTTTGCAGTCACCCTGAGAATAGAAGTACTATGACTTCCATTGCAGAATGGCCTGATTGGATTTTGGAGGTTATGATTTCTAATCATGAGGTAATATTTCTGTGATGGCAAATCCAACATTTTGCATTGATAATTATATTAAGAAGTGGCACTTGTATTCTATGCTTATTTTAATATGTAAAGTTGATATTTAGATGGGTGATAACAAAGATTCAGATGGTGTAAGCATATATGAGCTTGAAGACGTCATACACAAGTTTCTACTTATTATGCTGGAGCATTCAATGTGGCAAAAAGATGGGTGGAAGGCAAGTGACGTTGATCTCTTGTGTTTCTGTTTGCATATTAACTTTATAGGATTGTAAGCTTCTTTTTGGAGAATGGGTCGTAATAATTTTTTATGGTAGTTTTGTGGTTGGAATGTTTCCCTAGCCAGACTTCTCTTTGATCCTTGATTGTGTCTTGATGGTTTTAATGCTGTAATTCTTCAGGATGTGGAGGCAACAATACACTGTGCAGAATGGCTTTCAATGGCTGGGGGGTTTAGCATGGGAGACCAAAGAATTAGGTAAACAAAAAGCAATAAGAAGCAATGCTCCCATGCCATAATATCTTGCAAATTATGTATCCTATCTATGCGTTCCGTATCAACCACCACATGCATTTTTGTTTATCTACTAGGCAGTATAAGAAGTATTTACGTGATAAAAAAACATCAGAACCCATAAGATCGTTAAAGCATGACATTATGCAGGGCTGCATATGATCTAAAACTGGAAATTCCTTCTAAATATCCCCACCGTACCTTTTAAAATAACAATAGCTGCAGCCTTTTGTGCTTTACTACCTCATCGCATTTTTTTCAACAATAGAATACAGGTGCTTGTCACGCTCTGCCTGATTATTTTATTGATTCAAACATAATATAATGCTTTTATAGAAGATATTATCTTCTTGGCTTGGAATATCAGTGTGATATTTTTCTTTGTTTTCAAGGCGTGAAGAAGCATTACCAATTTTCAAAAGGAGATTACTGGGTAGTCTGCTTGATTTTTCTGCTCAGGAGCTTCGAGTTCAGGTAGATGCTCCTTTTTACAAATGTTATTCGCTTGGACTTGGACTTCATTATTTTGAAATTACAGAACTAACTAGCAACGCATGGTTCTTGCATATTTGTCAATTGCTATTTTCTACCTTTTTCACCCCATGTATCTGATAGGCTCTTCTACTTCCTGTTTATATAAAATGAACGCAAAATTTGGGAATAAATCAGTACAAACCTGTGATATTTTGGAGCCTATATTAGCTATATCTATTATCCAGTTTACGGGGGTCATAAGTGAAACAAGCCAACTTATGAAATTAGCACAGGAAACTACATAACGATTCTTGCTTGTAAGCCCTTGCACCTTGCAGAGTTCCCAAGCCACCTTCTCTGGTTTAAGCTTCTGTTTTAGAAGGATCTTAGGCTTATCAAACATATCTGAAGGTAATCAGGTGTCTAAAACTAGCTTAAAATTAGGACTAGACTACAAACTAAGCTTGCTATATCAATTGAGCCCATGTAACATGGTTAAACTTGTATGACCACTACTTTCTGTCTATGATTGTACATAGGTGCAGTAGCAATACATTGTCAAGGCATATTTGTCATCAATTGTATTCCAAGGAACAGAAAAATGTGGATAATTTTGCTTTTGTTTCAAAACCTCACTTTTATTATGAATTATGGTACTCTTAATACATTGGTCGCCTTGTTTATAACATGCACAGATGAGTTCAGTCTTATGGACAATAACACATAGAGTGTCTGTTAATTTATAAATTAGACGGTTACGGTTTTATCATTTCGCAAATGATGTTCTTTTCTTGGTTGTCGCCACAGCAGTCTGAAGGAATTACTGCTGCAGCATCTGATGTTGAAGTGGAGACTAAAGAACCAAAAATACAAGCAGAAAAGGCTGCCGATCTCTTAGTAGTCTTGGCTGAGAATGCAGTAGTTCTGATGATGCTCGTAGAAGATCATCTGAGGTCACGCAGCCAACAATTTTTTACATCCTGCTTAATTGACAGTGCTTTATCTCCTGCATCGATGGCTTCATCAGCTGCCAGTAGGTCATTGAGCAGAACTGGTAGCGAGCCTTTAGAAGCTGGGGGCTCAAGGCAGTCTTTGTCCAGTGATGCTGGTGGACTGCCGGTTGATGTATGTATATCTAGAACAGGCATATATTATCACAATCTTATTTGCATAATTTCAATTTATGCCTATATTTTTTATAGGTCCAACTTGTAATGTTCTTTCATTGCTTTGACATGTTGAGTCCCTTTTTTGTTTCTGGGGCAATTTTGTGAATTTGTAAGATGCTATATCATGTGATTGCTGAAAATGTTAAAACTCATTAGTGGTATTGTATTGTTTAGGAATATATGAGATAGATGATTAGAGGTCCAGTTTCTAGGGAAAACTTCTTGTGAAGATAATCGACAGTAAAGGGTGGTTTTTGTTTAATTCAAGATTCAAAATAAGACCACTACCATTATAAGAGTTACACTATTTCTTGGAACTCGACAAGCATATGTACATTATTTCTTGTCAATCAGGCCACTACCCTTTATAGGAGTTACACTATTTCTTAGAACTCGGCAAGCATGTGTACACTATTTCTTTGTACTAGTATGAGTATAATCCAGAAGAATACTCTGTGTAGCATATCTTGTTTCAGAATTTTCCCTTTATAGTCCACTCTTACATTCAGTTTCATCTACTTCATACCAACTTTTGCTTGCTATCTTACATCATTATTGGTGTGAAAAAAATTCCAGGTTCTTGCTTCGATGTCTGGCACAAATGGGCAAATTTCTTCTGAGGTAATGGAACGCGTAACGGCAGCAGCAGCAGCGGAGCCTTATGGATCTGTCAGGCATGCATTTGTATCCTATGGGAGCTGTATTTCAGATCTTTCTGAAGGTTGGAAGTACAGAAGCCGACTGTGGTATGGTGTATGCATTCCATCCAAAGCTAATGTCTTTGGGGGAGGAGGAAGTGGTTGGGAAGCATGGAAATCTGTTGTAGAGAAGGACTCCAATGGGGACTGGATTGAACTTCCATTAGTGAAGAAATCAGTTGCAATGCTGCAGACACTTCTACTAGATTCTGGATTTGGGGCTGGCCTTGGCTCTGGAGAGGGATCTGCCGGTGGTATTGGGTTATGAGTGCACTTAATCAGTTGTTAGATAGTGATCAGCCTTTTTTCTGTATGCTCCGGTTGACTCTTATTTCAATGAGGGAGGATGATACTGGGGAAGACGACCTCTTTATGAGAAACATTAGCATGAAGAATGATGATATATCAGAAAGATTGGGCTGTCAAACTGGAAGTGTGATTGAACTTGATGGTAACTCATGTTCGCCTACCATAAAACCTCAGTCTGCACTTCTATGGAGGTACACCTTACCAGCTATTAAGTAGAGTATCATGTTAAAATTATAGTTCAAGAAAAGGATTTGATCCAGAATTATCACTCCATGGTCCATAGTAGCCAGTGGCCTTTCATTCTATACTGCATCCATACTAACCATTTTGTCCATTGCTTCTTCACTGATATTTTTTAACATATCTTTACTGATATTTCGAAACCTCTGTTTTTTTTTACAGATTGCTTGGCCCCTTTCTGAATGTGCCAGTTTCTGAATCTAAGAGACAGAGGGTTCTGGTTGCGTCTTCTATTCTTTATTCGGAGGTAAATTTGGTTTTCATTGATTGAAAAATATGATCAGTATCTAAAAACATACAAGTGTTCCATGCTATCCTTTCAGATTGAATACTTCATCAGAATCACGACATGCAGACACCATAGTCCATGCGTGGTACTCCCTCCGTTCCCAAATATAAGTCTTTTTAGAGATTCCAACAAGTGACTACATACGGAGCAAAATGAGTGAATCTACACTCTAAAATATGTCTACATACATCTGTATGTTGTAGTCCATTTGAAATGTCTAAAAATACTTATATTTAGGAACGGAGGGAGTAGTTTCATTTACCATCTTCTTCCTCTTGTTTCTGATGGTCTATGCATGGCCCCAAAGTTCACATGCGGTGGTCTCATTATTTTTTGCATAGATGAAGCACTATTTTGCACCAATCTGTTTGATTACTTTATGTATTTTGTGGAATGTAGCATAAAAAGCATGTTCCAAATGCTTATAATCATGTTGCAGTTTTCAAAACACTTATAATTTAAATTCCTGATGCAGAAAGCTTGTTGCCCCCACCATATATCTAAATGTCTCGTGTCTTAACTTTGAATTATATGTCCAAAAAGCTATCCTCAACCTGTTATGATTAATTTTAAAAAGGAAATTCCCTTCACTCATTTAGTGCCTTGATGATCAAAGATAAACCCGCAGTTCATACCAAGAGATATCAGGGAGCAACTTGTATGGAAACACTCCTAAAGAGGTAATCTTGTACAAGTTGCTCTCAGAGATATCACTACAGTAGATGACACTGTAGAACGTTCAGTTAGAATTTTCTGTGTTAGGCCTTAAAATCGTGGGACACTTTTTTTGTGAGAAAAAAAACGCACTACTTTCAAGACCTTTTTCGAGGACATCACTACTTTAAGACCTAACCTAGGGAAATTGCGTAACTCCATGCTGCTGCTTCCTGAGAGCACTGCTACTTTTAAGGCCCAACGGAGGAAAAATTATAACTCTATGCTGCTGCTTCCTGTTTTTTTTATGTTATTTGTTTTGAATATATAGATCGAACAACTTTTTTTATATTATGTGTTTTCATGAAGCTTATGTTATCCTAACAGGTATGGCATGCTGTAAGTAGCGACAGAAAGCCTTTAAGGAAAAAATATCTTGGATTGTTAATGCCACCATATGCAGCTGTCCTGAAAAGATACCGCTCTGTTTTGGCTAATATTCACGAGCTTGCATCTTCGGATGGAGAAAATCCGCTACTTGTTGGTGATTGTGCTTCGGCTGCAGATACTTTACCTGTTGAGGTAACAGTTGATTTTAAATAGGCCATAAGATAGCTAATAACTGAAGTTATCTGGTGCTTGTACTGAGCTCTATAACTGTGATCTAGCGATGCTTGTTACAATCTTATAGCTTTATAGTAAAAATGCTACTTCTGCAAATAGAACTATGAATTTTGCACATTAGCTTAAAATCAGATGTTTTCCTAACTATTGCTTACTTTGTACTTTCATTTCATGTTCGAGAAATTGTTTTAAATAGTGTGATTTGGATCTTTAGCATAATCACTTCTATCTTGACATTACTTTTGAGGAAGGCCTTGATATTTGTTATGCGACTTTAGTTGGTCCTCTCGGATAAATATCTCATCATTGTTTTTATGCAAAGTTTTATGTGTTCACAGTGGGATTTTATTCTGTGTCTTTTGAATTCAGGCTGCTGTTTCATTGATATCACCTGGCTGGGCTGCTGCTTTTGCCTCTCCACCAGTTGCAATGGCATTGGCCATGATTGCTGCTGGTGCCTCTGGGGCAGAAACAATTGCACCACCAACAAATAAATTGCGCAGGCGTGACACCTCATTGCTTGAGCGTAGATCAGCTAAATTACACTCATTCTCAAGTTTCCAGAGGCCTCCTGATACAACACCACTCCTGCCTGCATCTGCACCAAAGGACAAAGCATCCGCGAAAGTTGTAGCCTTGGCCGCTGCTCGTGACCTTGAGTTTAGTGCTAAGATTGGCTTGAGAAGAGGTCTTAGTGTTGTAGCAATGGCAACTTCAGGACAACGGAGGTCTGCAGGCGATATTGAGCGTGCGCTGAGGTGGAACACAACTGAAGCTATGGCTGCTGCTTGGATGGAGTGTCTGCAATCTGCTGACTCAAAGTCAGTGTCAGGCAGAGATTTTTCTGCCCTTTCTTACAAATATGTTGCACTTCTTGTTTCAAGTTTTGCCTTAGCACGGAACTTGCAACGAGTTGAGGTATATCAACATCGAACAAAACGCTTCCGCTTATGGTATTCAGTGTTAGTGATACATCACTTAACAACTTTTGGACATGCAGATGGAGAGACGAACACAGGTTGATATCTTGAACCGTCGTTGTGCCTCTGTTGGGGTTCGGGCATGGCGACGTCTTCTTCATTGCTTAATAGAGACAAATAGACTCTATGGACCTTTTGGAGAACTTCTGTGTACTCCTGATAGCGTATGGACCGAATCCTGTTTTTCTTTCACGCTTTCTTGCATTCTTATTAAAAAAACACTATGCATGATTGTTTTATTGTTTTGTTAAGCAGATTTTCTGGAAGCTGGATTTTACTGAATGTTCATCAAGGATGAGAAGATTTATGAAAAGAAACTACAATGGGTCAGATCGTTTTGGTGCAGCTGTTAATTTTGAGGAGCAGATGCTTCTTTGTGATGGTGTAGAATCCAATGCATGCCACACAGAGGAAGGGGACACTCGATCTACAAATGCTCTCCCAACAACTTCGTTAATTATAGTGGCTGAGGCAATGTCAGTGGATAGAGGACCTGAAGATGCTGAGCACATAGAAACCGAAACAATTTGCAGCAGTGTAGATGATCAATTAAGAAATTCCTTGCCACCTGATTCGTTTAAAGGATCAATAGATTCAAGAAGTTCAGACTTTTCTGGTGTCCGCAACCTGGTTCGATCCACACTAATTGCACCTGGTTACAGGTCTGGCGAAGAAGATAAAAGAATTATAATTGAATTGCCATCGTTGATGGTGAAGCCATTGAAGACCGTACGAGGAACCTTCCAAGTAAGTGTGTGCTGATGTACGTACTTCCACCTGTATAGTCATACCTAGTGTATAGCTTTTTCTTAGGGAGTCCAAAGAGCTTCTATTGGTGCCATATATTACTTGAACACTGAAATTAAACGAATTGTTACTACGAATTCATGCTTTCGTTACTTGGCCATGAGCCCTTGACCGGGTCCTAATCAACACAGCTCTCTGATGAGCTTAACTAGCTAAGTTCATCATATGATTCTGAATAGTTTTGAGTCATAGTCTAATCTCTAAGGAGTCCTTAGTAAAGTCCGGTACCACTGTAAGTAAATCAAGGGTGTGGGAATATTGACTAACACACATCACACAGTTATTCACCCTAATTTAATCTACAGTGTTCTTGGTATTGTAAGTTCCCCTTTGGAGAACAATAAAAGAATTGTGTTCAATATTAACTATCCTTTATATTCAAGTTTAGAGAACTGCCCAAAATGATCACTGTGTAGATACAAAAACAGATGGAAGCAGTGTTCTTTGTATTGCACCTGTTCCCTTTATAATATTCATTCAAATATTCCAAGATCCAAAATGAACAGCGCACTAAAGAATCAATAACTGTTAGTGTAATAGCATATAAAAAACTTGAGTAATTGTGTCCCCACCTAGCTGAATCAACTTCCAGCAGCCTTGACTACACTGACAAGTTATTTTTTGTTCTTATTTGCATTGAGTGCAGCGTTTGGGTGCCCAGGCTCATCTGCACCCGCTCAGAAAAAAAATCACAAAAAATAAAAAAAATTCCAATTGTTTTTTGCATGTTAGAAAATTTGTTGCTGAGGTCCGCCCCAATTTTCAGATCATTTGGACATCTCAATAGCTCTCAGCAAAAAGGACAAATAGGGTCAGAACAGTAAACTTTTTTGCAGACACCGAATTTGTCTTTTTGCCGAGAGCTGCTCAGATGTCCAAATGATTTGAAAATTGGAGCGAACCTCACGGATCAAATTATCTACCATGCAAAAAAATGTAATTTATTGAATTTTTCTAGTATTTGTTTTGATTTTTTTCCTCAGCGTGGGTGCAGATGAGCCTGAGCTCAGAAGTGGATTATCGCCTTACATTGTACTATTCTGCCTATTCTTCTTCATGCCCTACTCTATCATGCTAATGCATATCATAATCCCAAGCATATATTGTTCTCAGGTCACATTAAAGAGGATTAACTTCATAGTTGATGAGCATACATCTGACAGTGACAGTTACATGGATGATGTTGCATCCACTAGCGGCCAATATGATCAGCAAGATAAAGATCGGAGTTGGTTCATATCTTCGCTGCATCAGATTTATAATAGAAGGTAAATAATTATTTTTATTATCTGGTACTCATTAAAATGTTAAGTGAGGTATTTTCAGCTTTTCTACCATCTGCACCCCTTCTCGCATATGTAGACTACAGTCTACAGAGTGGACTGCCTGTTCAGTGCTTATAATATATGTTTCATACTGATTAAAGTTAACTATTGCAGGTATTTGTTACGTCAAAGTGCATTGGAATTATTTATGGTAGATAGGTCTAACTTCTTCTTTGATTTTGAGGTACATAGTTGATGAGACTCACTTTATGTTGTTTGAATCTTATGCATGCTATATCTGGATAACCATTTTTAAGTTGTATATGAAATTTATCTAGGATATAGAAGCACGTCGACATGCTTATCGGGCTATCATTCACACCAAACCTCCTTATTTGAATGATATTTTTCTAGCTACACAGGTTGGTGTTCAATGCAGTTCTCTAAATCTGAATGTTTTGAATCTACCCCTACCTGAATCTAATATCATTGTTTTTAGAAACCTGAGCAAATCCTTAAACAGACTCAATTAATGGAGCGCTGGGCCAAATGGGAGGTATTTGAGCACAACTCATTTTGACGGTCATATATGTTAAGTAGAGTCAGGATATAAGGAATAGCTTTCTTGTGCAGATTAGCAATTCTGACTACCTAATGGAACTGAACACTCTTGCTGGGCGCAGTTACAATGACATCTCGCAGGCATCCTTGCTTCAGAATTCTCACTTATGAACCTGGCAGGTTCTTGCTTCTGTTTCTATTTAATGATTCCTACCTGTTTCTGCAGTATCCTATCTTCCCATGGGTAGTATCAGATTACCAGTCCAAAACATTGGACTTGGAAGATCCTTCCTCATACCGAGATCTTTCAAAGGTAAATTGTGTGCTTCTATTCTTGCCGCTCATAACAGTAAGTTGGATCCCATTTTTATGTATTGCCCTGCTTTTCCAAACACTTACACGGGTGATGGTACTCGATTCTTTTCAATGAAGCCAATTGGTGCTCTAAATCCTGCACGGCTGAAGAAATTCCAAGACTATTACTCTAGTTTCAAGGATCCAATCATCCCAAATTGTCACTACGGTTCACATTACTCTAGTCCTGGCACGGTGCGTATTTTTAGATCTTGCATGCTTTTATTCAGCATTTTGCTTGTGTGTTGTGCCTTTTGTTTGGACTAAGATGTACTTATGAAGTAATTCCATAATATCAACCACTTCCTCGCTGCATTTCAGTGACAATCCCTTATGTAGTTGATTGGTGTGACCATACCTTGATTGCAATGATGGTGCATTGATATAAATCTCTACTGCAGGTATTGTATTATCTTGCCAGGATAGAACCTTTCACTACCCTCTCTATTGAGCTGCGGGGTGGCAAGTTTGGTGATGATAATCACATGCTCTCTGATATCACCAGAACATGGAACAGTGTCCTTGAAGACATGAATGATGTAAAAGAGCTAGTAAGTTTTGTTGAAAAATGTGCTCTCGACACATTTCCACGTTGCTAGTTTAGAAGTCTTATCAGAATCTTTGTTGGAATCTAACGATGCGACTATTTCTCTAGGTTCCAGAGATGTTTTACCTTCCTGAGGTATTTACTAATGTGAATTCTGTTGACATGGGAGCAAATGAACTTGCTAAAAGGCTAGGTAAGTTCGCTTCAGTCTTATACTCATAAGAGAACCGAGTGTCACTCAGTAGACGTGGCAACCCCCCCTTAACTTTGAGTGTCACTGCAGGCTCTGTAGAATTACCTCCTTGGGCCGAGAACCCTGTTGATTTTATACATAAACATCGGAAAGCTCTTGAGAGTGATCATGTCTCCACTCATTTGCATGAATGGATTGATCTAATATTTGGGTACGTTAGTATTGTTATATCTCTGTTGCCATGTCATGATATCACTGCTTTATTTCACTAAATCATATTCATTGGTCTCATACACATCTGCCAAATGTCATCCATATCCTTTCCATTCTTTCAGCATTAGGGTAAGTATGATGTGAAGGAATACTACTTTTCCCTCCTTCCCAAAATGTAAGGCACACTTTTTTTTTGACGTGTCAACGGCGGGCTTACACCGGCCTGAACTTATATTGCCAAAAAATGGTCTTTGATGTACGACTTTGACCATTAATATATACCAAAATACATGGAATGCACATGTATAAATGGTATCGTCGTATTTGTCTTGCAAAACAATTTTATTTCATATGTCTTCATACTAATTTTATAGACATACAATAAACGGAAATCATAGTCAAGTTGTGCGATGAAATACTAGAAATAGTCCAAGGGCACCTTATATTTTGGAAAGGAGGGTGTATTTGATAAGGCTATTAGCTATTCCATTTGACAGTAAAGTAAGTATGACGTGAAGGAATGCACCTATCAAGTATTACCTTATTTGAGCAAATGGAAGGATTTGATTTTCTGGGGTACCTTCATATGCTGGAGAATTTAATTTCCAATAGATACTCTAATGAAAAAAAGGTCGATACAGTAGCCGCTGGTTCTCCCCTCATTGCAACTGGATCCTTATCAAAATCCCAGCTTTGTACTGGATTGGTGCATCCCATTTGTAACCAATTTTGACTGATCCTACATCATTGAATGTAAAAACCATACAGATAACTTGTGTAAACTTGGAAATACCGTTTGAACCATGTAGTAAATGAATGACTGAATCAGTTGATGTGCGCAAAGACAAATGTGTTGAACCCAATCCCAACAAAGGACATCTTGCTGCTGCCATGTTTTTTGGTTATCTTTAGTGTAAAATTTCTTATATTAAAAGGATGGATGTAAAATTTCTGATTCTGGTATCCATAGACCACAAGCAATAATCCATGGATTTTTTTTAAACAGACACATCATAGAAAAATATATTCAGTGATTATTATTTCACATATTTAGTTTGCTGGCCTTAGAGGCTTGTATTAGTCATTAATTATTCATCTATGTGTTAAACCCATTTGTCATGTAATACTTTCTCTAATTCAGATATAAACAAAGAGGTAAAGAAGCAGTGATGGCTAACAATGTTTTTCCCTATGCTACATACGAGGGGACAGTAGATATTGATAAAATTGCTGATCCAGTAAGTTTCACATCCAACCTTTTAGATCATCTCAGTAACTTTCTAGCTGTTAACATTTTGCTGAAAATACTGAAGGTGCAACGGCAAGCTACACAAAACCAAATAGTAAATTTTGGACAAACGCCATCTCAGTTGCTGATAGTTCCACATATACAGAGAAGGCCATTGGCAGATATCTTACAGCTGCAGGTGATTTTTACAAGTACAAAATTGGTGATTTATTTCTGTAATTGTAACTGTTCCAAGTACAAAGACCATGCATAGTTCAGAATAATCATAATAAAGTATGAGTTTCGCGAGTAAATCACACTCGTGCTGATTAATAATGCGATTACTTATTCAAGGTTCATAACGACACACTATTCAAGAGTTTATAGACTTGTTACTCTATTAGGGATACAACCATCTTCATGTTTTCCTCAAGAAAGATATCAATCACAAAATCATATTACAAGTTCTATAGTACTTTCGCTTGAGAAAAATTCATATAGTACTCCAATTAAAACATGTCAAACTGACTTCAGTGTTGCATGTTACTCCTCATCATTGGTCCATGTAACTGTGAGAGTAACTCAACTCCAACCACTACCTTTTCCTTTTAAGCATGTTACTATTCTAAGGCCATCTCTTGCAGGTGCAGCCATTTGTTCCAGGAAATTTTTATTCCTCTCCTTCAAAACATCCTATGTAATATACATTTGGATGCCCCTGAACTTGCCACCTATCTCTTGGCTCCCAGCTGAGACTCTCATTCATCCCACTAGTATTTATCTCGATATTGTGCCAAGAGACACTTTTTTTTAGATCGAAGGGGCCACACAGCCCCCATTTTCATTACGAAAATGGAGTCTTTTTCTTACAGGGACACTGAGCAAACCATTACATCACTGATACAATAACTACACTAGGAGGCTCCAAAAACTAACCAGCTGAAGCAAGTAACATCAGTCTGAACTCTGAGAGGATAAAACATCAAATTAACATGAAATGCCTTTGAGGCCAGCAAGCATAACAGCAGCTGACTTCACAAAAGTCTCCTTACACGTGGCGCCGATCCATGCCCACCTCTGAAGACATCTCGAGTCACCAGCATAATTCTTCTAGACACCCGATGAAGCATGTTTTTTACCCCTCTTTTCTGCAGATTTTTCCAAGAGTCCAACAGAGTACAAACAAGAAAAATAATGTCAGTAGGATCTCTAGGCACAACACTTTGAAAACAGGACTTGTTCCTTGTTTTCCAGATAGACCACAAGAGAGCAGCAGCACCTAGTGAAACAACTACCCTATCTTTGCCCGTATAGCTAGGCAGCCAGTTCTGGCATAGATCAAAAAAAAAAAGAAGAAACTGGAGATCTCTTATTACCCAGAGCACACCCCACAATATTCCACAAAAACTTAGCTACTACCTCCGTCCTGGTTTATTAGTCCCCATTGTATTTTGGGTCAAATTTTGATCATATATTTGACTAGCAAAATATTAATGCATGTCACTGAAAGTTATATTGTTGGATTCGTATTTGAATGTAGTTTTCCATGATATTATTTTTGCTACATACTCCCTCTGTACCAAAATACTTGTAGCTAGGGGAACTTGTAGTAGTTTTCCCCAACAAGTATTTAGGTACAGAGGGAGTATAACATATATTTTATTAGTTAAAATCATGGTCAAAATATGACCCAAAATACGAGGAGGACTAGTAAACCAGGACGGAGGTAGTAAGGAGCAAGAGAAAAATAAATGATCCACACTCTCTTCAGCGTCACAAAATTCACATAACTTGGCACCTTTCCAACCTCTCTTGCTCAAATTGTCCTCGGTCAGAATCCAATTTTTTTATTACTAACCAAGAGAACGCCTTAACTTTAAGAGGCATCTTCATCCTCCATAGATTTCTAAAAGCAAAAACAACTTGTCTAGCAATAAGATAGTGATAAAGTGATTTAAAAGAAAAACTCCCGGAAGCTGTAAGTAACCATTTATCTTACAGTGGAAGGGCATTCTTTGCCGAGATGGTTTACAGTCTCCTGCTAGCTTAAATATAGCCGACACTGTGCTTCGTGCAGTCATCCCCTTTTGGTTAGGTTATCCGCCATGAGGATCTTCAAGTACAAGGCAACTCATATCTATTGTGTATCTCACTGTGTAGATCAAATTATATCTGTCAACATTGCGTAACATGATAATTGGTTTTGTGTGTCATAAAAAAATCAGATTTTTTCATGACTTAAACAGTTTTCCGATCATGGGACCTTCCAAGTGCTTGTGGCACTGGATACTTTCTCTTATCTCGTGGCGTACTAGATTGTTAAATTTTTTTTTGTGCAGACAATATTCCGGAACCCAAGTGAAGTCAGATCTTATTTACTTCCTAATCCAGACCAGTGTAATGTTCCCGCTAGTGCAGTGCATGTATCGAATGACTGTATTGTAGTCGTAGATGCAAATGTGCCTGCAGCACATGTGGCAGTGCACCATTGGCAGCCAAACACCCCGGATGGCTTAGAGACACCCTTCCTCTTTCATCATGGGAAAAATGCCATAAATTCAAGCGGCGGCGCAATAAGGCGCATCTTCAAAGGACCTGCTTCTGCAGAAGACTACCATTTCCCAAGGGCTATAGCTTTTGCTGCTTCTGCGATCCAACCTTCGTCAACTGTTGCCGTCACATGTGACAAAGAGGTTATAACTGGTAATTATTGTATTCTCACCTTATTTTCTCCTTTTCTCAAAGCTATCATTTTTTCCACTCATTGGTACTTGTCTGAAAACTAGTCTTCTTCACCTTTTTTTTTTGTGTCTGCTTCACTTTCATGTCTTCTTTGTACTGGTTCTTTTCTGGATGATTCCTGATATCCAGAGTGACACATTACAATCTGGTGTCAAAAAACTAGTTTCCTTATTAGTTCCTGAATAAAATAATGTATTATGTTGCTCTTATGCTATCATTTTACATCAAATAGTCATCTTTATGATATGAAATATTGTAAGACTTCTCCATTCCTGCATTGTTTCTAATGTCCCTTTTTTTTCTTTGACTGTAGGTGGGCATGCAGATAATTCTGTGAAGTTGATCTCCTCAGATGGAGCAAGGACCATTGAAACTGCATCTGGGCATATTGCTCCTGTGACCTGCCTCGCACTATCTCCTGATAACAATTACTTTGTCACAGGGTCTCGTGACACAACAGTTATATTATGGAGGATACATCAGATGAGCTCTTCACATTGGAAAAATGCTCCAGAACCTCCACCTTCACCAATAACACCAAGTACTCCTCTAGCCAATAGTATTAGTAGTGGTAGCAGTCCAATCAGAACTTTGGAAACCTCCAGCAAGCGGCGAATCGAAGGTCCTATGCATGTTCTAAGAGGACATCTCGGAGAAGTAACTTGCTGTTCTGTTAGTTCTGATTTGGGACTTGTTGCTTCCTCTTCACATACATCTGGTGCCCTTCTACATTCTTTGAGGACAGGTCGGCTCATAACGAAGCTGGATGTCGGAGAGGCACATTTGATATGCTTATCTTCTCAAGGAATCGTATTGATTTGGAATGAATCAGAGAAGAGACTATCCACCTTCACTGTTAATGGAATCCCTATGTCTACGTCGGTCCTGTCACCTTTCTCCGGGCGTGTTAGTTGCATTGAGGTTTCTAGGGATGGCCAGTTTGCTTTAATTGCAGCATGTTTATCTAGCAATTGCACTCGTGACACTAGTACTGATGAAGATCATATGATTGACAACTGCAACGATGATGAGGATGTACCAGAGTCAAAGGAGACCAAGCTATACGTTCATGCTCCCTCGATCTGCTTCATTGATCTATACAAACTTGAGGTGAACACGAGAAAACTTTTGAACTTACATCCTATGAGCAAAACTCTCACGGATAAGGGGTATCTTGTCAGGTAATTCATACGCTGAAGCTGGGAGAAGGACAGGACGTCACAGCTGTTGCTCTAAATGAAGATAACACTACTCTTGTTGCCTCAACAGCTGATAAGCAGCTGATAGTCTTCACAAATCCTTCTGTAAGTATTCTAAGTGCAGTATATTTTTATCTTCACTAGTTATCTTCATGGCCTGATTGACAGATGTCCTATAGATTATCTCTCATCAGTAGGAATTTTTCAGGGTTTAATTGTCAAGATAGCCACTGGCACACAGAATGACCATCTCTGCAACTAATTTTCATATTAACTTGCCTGAATATTGCAGTTGAGTTCTAAAATAGCTGATCAGATGTTGCATGAAGGTGATGGGCTTTTGTAGTCGTGTGAGAAACCCGCCGCTGACTGACATTATTTCACTCACCGAAGCCCAGCGAACCTTGCAGTGAAAGATGCATAGGGTGTTTGGGGAAGATGGCACAAAACGGCGTCTGTACATAAAACAGGGAGATGCAACACGGGCCCTCTTTTGTGCTGCGGTAAACTGGTACAGATGACTTCGCATTGGTTGATTGTATGGACCTTGCTTCTTGCACGTGGTGAAACGCGCCATACCGCGGAGAAGATCTGGGACCGTCTTTGTTTGTGTTGCGGCCAAGGGATTCAGAAGCAAATACCTAAATGTTGCTAATTCTCTGCTCTTGAGTACGTGTCTCGGTTGTGTGATACGGTGTGCCTACGTGGACTCTAGGCTGACTGCCATCTCTGTACAAAATCTCTTCCAACTAATTGATCATCTTTCTTTCGTTTATGCATGGCGTGTACACGGAATCCTCTGTTCACGAGCATTGCCAATGCCATATGGTCAGTGAGCTACTCATTGGTCGTGTTATTGTTTGTCAAAAATATACATGTAGTGTTACAGCAAATTCACTACAGACGCTACTAGAGATTGCGCTTAAGATAACATCCATCAGTCAAGTTGATGTCTCTAGAGTATTGCTAAGATCTTACGAACATTCGTACAATATAGATGTTGTTGCTGTCATTGTCATTGTCGTCTTTATGTGCATAGTTCAAGTGTTTTGGTGTTTGAGAAACATTCACGATTGCCGTTTCACATTCGTCCATACCACTATTTACATGCATATCAACGATAACCATATTTGTCCTATGCATGTGTGACACTACCAACCGATATGGAGTTTGGTACTGGCGATCAGCTTCTAAGCACACTGTAACACAGAGCCTTCCACTGAAGGGGCTTGACATGCCCCGCGAAAATCCCATTTGTTCGCACGCACAGCCACACTCTATAAATTATTCAGAAACATGCATAGATTACACCACACACTGAGCACATGTTGCACCAGGAAGTACACCTTATAATGCACGGGGAGTACATGTCGAACCAAAGTGTATGTTGTAAATTTCATCAAGCTTCTTAGACCATCAAATAACCATAACTGCTGCCAGAAGGAGCCGTCGATGTGCCGCTATCTTTGCTCCCATTTCGAAGTCGGCCTGACCTTATCAAATATCAATGACAACCAGGAAGTCTTTACCCATGTACTCTAAGGACCAGTGCTCCGAAGCCGCAGTCCTTGTCGTTGAACCATTGAATCGATCTGAAGAACAACCAAATCTAGTTTGTCGTGTAGGCGCGATGAGAAGAACACAAGTTGTACACATGAGAATACACTGTAGACGAAGAGTACAATTATGTTACCTTGTGAAGTACAGGTATGTTTCTGCATGAAGTACAAATTTGTTGTCTTTAGGACAGGCTGCACCAAAAAAATCATCAAAATCTATCATCATGGAATTTTATTTTGAAGATAACAAGAAGAAGAAGGCAGTGATAAATATGGTTCGTGATTTGGACGCTCGGTTCGAAACATATTTGTTTCAAAATTTATATCTCATAAAAAGGATAAGCAACCTTCGGTCTCCGATCCTGATGGAGAAAATCGACCGAAACTCTCTAATTGATGTAAATTCGTTGCGGTGCTTGTCACCATCAAAAGAATTGAGAATAACATTTGTAGAAGGTGCTCCTTAATGAGTGACACGAAAAAGGTGGCACAATAAAATAAAACGAAACAAAAGAGAACGCCATACCATGTTGGGTCGGCTCATTGTGTTTGTAGTAAGTGTGCATAC
The DNA here is from genome assembly GCF_003073215.2 of Triticum urartu. Lineage (NCBI taxonomy): Eukaryota > Viridiplantae > Streptophyta > Magnoliopsida > Poales > Poaceae > Triticum > Triticum urartu. The sequence continues at coordinate 429,772,349 of NC_053027.1, forward strand.
GCCTGTTTATATAGCCAAGTGTGTTCCCCTAAAAAAAATGTGTGTGCACATGTGTAAGGGCACGTCCAACGGCAACCCGCACAAAACCTCCCTTGTCCGTCTGCGGACAGGAAACCAGTCATCGGACATGAATGTGGAAGGCAACCATCCAACGCTAGTCGCATATATTTTCACAACAACTCAAATCGATCGAACGAAATTCGTTTAAACAAGTCCGGATTTCATATAAACATGGCCTGATTTCATATAAACATACCGGATATCATATAAAAATGACAAACTTCATTATAAATACATCAATGTGGTCCTAGGCGGGCTCTGAAGTATAATTAATACCTAATCTAAATGATCGCCGGCTGACGTCCGGTCCCCGTTTCAGGCCATCAGCCCCGAGAACTGAACCTTCACCGTCTCCAGTTTCGCCTCGGCGCTCGCCAGCTTCGCCTCCGGAGCCCCAGGAAATGAAGTTTTCCTCCTCGACGTCGCCGCCAAGCGACTAATCGGACAAAGATGTTGAGCCGTCGATAGGAGGGGAGGAGTGGTGGCCTTTCTGGGACCCGAGCTGCTTCGACCTACCATGCACTACTCTCCCTCGCTACCGGTGGCGCCCGCGGACATGTCGACTTCTTTGTGGTCATGGCGCCGGGGCGCGGTCTCGGTGATGAAGGAAATATGCCCTATAGGCAATACTAAAGTTGTTATTTTATATTTCCTTATATCATGATAAATGTTTATTATTCATGCTAGAATTGTATTAACCGGAAACTTGATACATATGTGGATACATAGACAAAACACCGTGTCCCTAGTAAGCCTCTACTAGACTAGCTCGTTAATCAAAGATGGTTAAGTTTCCTAACCATAGACATGTGTTGTTATTTGATACACGTGATCACATCATTAGGAGAATGATGTGATGGACAAGACCCATCCGTTAGCTTAGCATAATGATCGTTCAGTTTTATTGCTATTGCTTTCTTCATGACTTATACATATTCCTTTGACTATGAGATTATGCAACTCCCGAATACCGGAGGAATACCTTGTGTGCTATCAAACATCACAACGTAACTCGGTGATTATAAAGATACTCTACAGGTATCTCCGAAGGTGTTTGTTGGGTTGGCACAGATCGAGATTAGGATTTGTCACTCTGAGTATCGGAGAGGTATCTCTGGGCCCTCTCGGTAATGCACATCATGATAAGCCTTGCAAGCAATGTGACTAATGAGTTAGTTGCGGGATGATGCATTATGGAACGAGTAAAGAGACTTGCCGGTAACGAGATTGAACTAGGTATGAAGATACCAAGGATCGAATCTCGGGCAAGTAACATACCGATGACAAGCAGACTAAGGCATAGCCTAGTGGTGGGAAGGGGCTGATGCCTTCCCACCCACCCAGGTTCAAGGCATGGTACTTACAAGTTGGGTTTGTTGCACCAATTATACTGTAGGGGGTTCCCCTACAGTCTTTCTGTCAAAAAAACATACCGATGACAAAGGGAATAATGTATGTTGTCATTACGGTTTGACCGATAAAGATCTTCGTAGAATATGTAGGAATCAATATGAGCATCCAGGTTCCGCTATTGGTTATTGACCGGAGAGGTGTCTTGGTCATGTCTACATAGTTCTCGAACCCGTAGGGTCTGCACACTTAACGTTCGATGACAATTTTGTATTATATGAGTTATGTGATTTGGTGACTGAATGTTGTTCGGAGCCCCAAATGAGATCATGGACATGACGAGGATTCTCGAAATGGTCGAGAGCTAAAGATTCATATATATATATATATATATATATATATATATATGTGAGGATAGTATTCGGACACCGGAAGTGTTCTAGGGGTACCGGGTATGTATCGGGTCATCGGAAGGGGTTCCGGGCAACCCCCGGCAAGCTATATGGGCCTAATGGGCCAAAAGGGGAAACACACCAGCCACTAAGGGGCTGGTGCACCCCCCATATGGGTTGGCCAAATTGGAGAAGGAAAGGAAAAAGGGAATAGGATTCCCCTTCCCCCTCTTCTCTTCCTACTCCGAATAGGAATAGGAAAAGGGGGAGGCCGAATTGGGAGGACCCCAAGTAGGATTCCTCCTACTTGGGGCACCCCCTTGGCTGCCTCTCCCCCCTCCAACCTATATATATGTGGGGGGCACTGCTAGAACACACAACAAACATTGTTAGCCGTGTGCGGCGTCCCCCTCCACAGTTTATGCCTCCGGTCATATTCACGTAGTGCTTAGGCGAAGCCCAGCGCGGATCACTTCACCATTACCGTCACCATGCCGTCGTGCTGATGGAACTCTCCCTCGACACTTTGCTGGATCAAGAGTTGAAGGGGCGTCATTGAGCTGAACGTGTGCAGAACTCGGAGGTACCGTACATTCGGTTCTTGATCGGTCGGAACGAGAAGATGTTCGACTACATCAACCGCGTTGTCAAACGCTTCCGCTTTCGGTCTACGAGGGTACGTGGACACACTCTCCCCCTCTCGTTGCTATGCATCTCCTAGATAGATCTTGCGTGAGCGTAGGATTTTTTTTGAAATTGCATGCTACGTTCCCCAACAGGAGATATCCTCCTCGTCGTTGTCGCCGAACAACGCCTCACTCGCGTTGTTGTCGCACTCCTTGACGGCGTCGTCAACTCCACCACCCGCTGCCGGTACCGCTAGCGGGCGAGGCGGATCTCATGGGCCAAGCGGTGGGACTCGAGCAACGCCTGTTGATCCACCAGGCCCGCGTCCGGGGCAACCACCCTGCCGGCGGTGACCTGCTCCTCCGTATGCAAATGCTCCCGGAGGAGGTTGTGGTTGTAGTTGGGCACCATGTCCATATAATGGGCATGGGCCTCATCGATGGTCATGGTGCACCATGTCCATATAATGGGCACGGGCCTCATCGATGGTCATGGTGCAATGCACCGGCGAGGGTGGAGAGGAGAAGGAGGGTGCCACAGAGGAAGAGGAGGGTGGCGATGGCTCGTCGGAGGAGGCGTCCCCCATTTGCACGTACTTCGATTGCCTGCCGGTCTGCCAGTCAGCAGCAATGGTGGCCATGGTATTCTTCTACTCCGACGTAAACCCGTCCCAGAGAGTTTTGGACCTGGAGGGATCCATGGCGAGGAGTGGTGTAGAGAGGGATGACTATGACCGAAAGGTCGAACGTGAATCATATAGTAGATATGATCAACATAGAGATGTTCACCATTGAAAACTACTCCATCTCACGTGATGATCGGACATGGTTTAGTTGATATGGATCACGTGATCATTTAGATGACTCGAGGGATGTCTATCTAAGTGGAAGTTCTTAAGTAATATGATTAATTGAACTTAATTTACCATGAACTTAGTCCTGATAGTATTTGCATATCTATGTTGTAGATCAATAGCTCGTGTTGTAGCTGCCCTATGTTTTTGATATGTTCCTAGAGAAAACTAAGTTGAAAGATGATAGTAGCAATGATGCAGACTGGGTCCGTGATCTGAGGATTATCCTCGTTGCTGCACAGAAGAATTATGTCCTTGATGCACCACTAGGTGACAGACCTATTGCAGGAGCAGATGCAGACGTTGTGAACGTTTGACAAGCTCGGTATGATGACTACTTGATAGTTTAGTGCACCATTCTTTATGGCTTAGAACCGGGACTTCAAAAACCTTTTGAATCCCATGGAGCATATAAGATGTTCCATGAGTTGAAATTGGTATTTCAGACTCATGCCCATGTCGAGAGGTATGAGACCTCTAACAAGTACTTTGCCTACAAGATGGAGGAGAATAGCTCAACCAGTGAGCATGTGCTCAGAATGTCTGAGTACTACAATCGGTTGAATCAAGTGGGAGTTAATCTTCCAGATAAGATAGTGATTGACAGAGTTCTCTAGTAACTATCACCAAGTTACTGGAACTTCGTGATGAAAATCGGCGAAGGTAGAAATCAAGAAAGAGCATCAAGTGTTGATGGTTAACAAGACCACTAGTTTTAAGAAAAGGGGCAAAGGAAAAGAAAGGGAACTTCAAGAAAGAATGGGAAGAAAATTGCCACTCCCGCGAAGAAACCCAAAGCTAGAACTAAGCCTGAAACTGAGTGCTTCTACTGCAAAGGGAATGGTTACTGGAAGCGGAACTACCCCCAAATACTTGGCGGATAACAAGGATGGCAAAGTGAACAAAGGTATATTTGATATACATGTTATTGATGTGTACTTTACTAGTGTTCATAGTAACCCCAGGATATTTGATACCGATTCAGTTGCTAAAATTAGTAACTCGAAACAAGAATTGCAAAATGAACATAGACTAGTTAAGGACTAGGTGACGATGTGTGTTGGAAGTGATTTCAAGGCTGATAAGATCACCATCACACACTCCCTCTACCTTCGGGATTAGTGTTGAACCTAAATAAATGTTATTTGGTGTTTGCGTTGAGCATGAATATGATTGGATCATGTTTATTGCAATACGGTTATTCATTTAAGTCAGAGAATAATTGTTGTTCTATTTACATGAATAAAACCTTCAATGGTCATACACCCAATGTGAATGGTTTGTTGAATCTCGATTGTGGTTATACACATATTCATAATATTGATGCCAAAAGATGCAAAGTTGATAATGATAGTGCAACATATTTGTGGCACTGCCGTTTAGGTCATATTGGTGTAAAGCGCATGAAGAAACTCCATGCGGATGGACTTTTGGAATCACTTGACTATGAACCATTTGATGCTTGCGAACCATGCCTCATGGGCAAGATGACTAAGACTCCGTTCTCCGGAACAATGGAGCGAGCCACTGACTTATCGGAAATAATACATACCAATGTATGCGGTCCGATGAGTGTTGAGGCTCGCGGTGGGTACCGTTATTTTCCGACCTTCACAAATGATTTGAGCAGATATGGGTATATCTACTTGATGAAGCACAAGTCTGAAACATTTGAAAAGTTCAAAGAATGTCATAGTGAAGTGGAGAATCGTCGTAACAAGAAAATAAAGTTTCTACGATCTGATTGTAGAGGTGAATATTTGAGTTACGAGTTTGGCCTTCATTTAAAACAATGTGGAATAGTTTCACAACTCACGCCACCTGGAACACCACAACGTAATGGTGTGTCCGAACGTCGTAACCGTACTTTATTAGATATGGTGCGATCAACGATGTCTCTTACCAATTTACCACTATCATTTTGGGGTTATGCATTAGAGACAACTGCATTCACGTTAAATAGGGCACCGTCTAATCCGTTGAGACGACACCATATGGTTTGGCAAGAAACCAAAGCTGTCATTTCTTAAAGTTTGGGGTTGCGATGCTTATGTGAAAAAGTTTCAAACTGATAAGCTCGAACCCAAATCGGAGAAGTGTGTCTTCATAGGATACCCAAAAGAAACTGTTGGGTACACCTTCTATCACAGATCCGAAGGCAAAAAAAATTGTTGCTAAGAATGTGATGTGCACTAGGGCCCGATCTTTCGATGAGAGGGAGATAACTACGATTTTGGGTGGGACTTGACCCTCACGATCCGGCTACCAACCGTACAGGACGAACTGTACACAATTGATATCCATGGCAATCGCTGAACCAACTCCACGGTGTTATCGACCGAGCCAATGGCGCGATCGACCTATCCACGAAGGATTTTTCCTGCAAGCAAATCGAATAACATGCAAGAAAATAATAGCCAAGGAATCTAAAAATTGCGGATATGCTAGATGAATAAATCTCACAAATTGGGGTCCCGATAGGATGTCTTGACGGTCGCCGCTACGAGCGAAGACAAATAAAAGTAGCAATAGCTAAACTTCTCTAAACAAAACCCGGGTCTAACCCTAATAATTCCTAGCTATTTATTAAACACGGCCGCCGCCTTTGATTGTTGGGCGATGGGTCATCCTGAGCCGGTACGGGAGTCGTACACGGCTTGTTGGCTAATGCTTTGGTGACCTAGTGTTGCATGGCGCACCAAACGATCCGGGGACCACGTATGTGGTTGTTTTTTTAACCCTGGGAGCAAGGTCCAACGTTCATGGTCTTGTGCACTTGAACGTTGTGGCCCATGTTGCATGCGTGATGGATGAATTGACATGGCGCATGCAGTGAGTATTTCTTCCCGTGAATTGAATGTACATGCATCTTCATCTTCCATCTCCAAGTGCCCTCTCTTGTTGACTCTTTGACCCCCCCTCCATTTCTGAGTATAAGTAACATGCATAAAATGAGCGTAACATTATATTCATATTCTTGTAAGTTAAATCACGCATACACCAAAACGAAAGTACCTAGTTTTTAATTTGCCATGTAATATTTGTAGATGTTTTTATGATAGTTATGTGCACATCATCCTCCCTTTCTTTAAAACAAAGCCGTCCTCGGCTTTCATTTACCTGGAACACATCATAGAGCAGAGAAAAAAAATACATGCAACATATATAGGCCGTTCCAAAGGCGTTAGCTCATGAGGATGAAATAAATTTGTTATAGCACCATTATGAATGTCATGAAAAGTTTGATCCCACACAAAGTCTATGTATGAATTATGGGGATGCAAACTAACTATATGGGTACACTATATATCCGGACCACAAGTTCGAACACTCAACGGAAACATTTCAGAATTGACAGCAAGCATAGTGTCCATAGTACAATCCATTGATTTAGCTTTTCCATCATTTACTATTTCATCAGGGGTCATAGGAAGCAAGTTGATGGTTTTTCCTTCAAACACAAGAGTATACGAATTTGTTCTACCATGATGAGTAACACTATTATCATATTGCCAAGGTCGACCTAACAATAAAGGACAAGCTTGCATAGGTACAACATCACAGTCAATGTAATCACGATATGAACCAAGTGTAAATTGTACTCACACACGACGTGTTACCTTCAACTTACCACAGTCGTTGAACCATTGGATGTAATATGGATGGAGGTGTCTCGCAGTGGTGAGGCAAAGTTTCTCGACCATCTCTATACTCGCCAAATCATTGCAGCTTCCACCATCAATGATCACACAAACGGAATGCCCTTTGACAACAAACTTAGTTTGAAAAAGATTATGGCGTTGAGGCATCTCAGTATGCCCCACCTGGGCACTAAGTACTCGCATGGTTACAAGGCTTGGGTATTTATCTGCCATATCAGCATTAATATGTATCTCCTCCGTGTCATCACCTACATTATTAGTGGCAAGCATATCATGAGTATCTTCATCCAAATCACTAGCAGAGGAGTACTCACCATCTTCCCGCACAATGAATGTTCGTTTATTTGGGCAATCCTTCATCAAGTGCCCGCCACCTTTGCATATATGACACTTCATGTCCCTTGTGCGTCCAGATGAAGTGGTGGGTGCTATAGACATTGCTTTCGAAGCCTCGGATGATCGTGCACTGGGGCCCGATCTTTCGATGAGAGGGAAATGACTACGATTTTGGGTGGGACTTAACCCTCATGATCCGGCTACCAACCGTACAGGACGAACCATACACGACTGATATCCACGGAAATTGCTAAACCAACTCCATGGTGTTATCGACCGAGCCAATGGCGCGATCGACCTATCCACGAAGGATTTCTCCTGCAAGCAAATCGAAGAACATGCAAGAAAATAATAGCCAATCAATCTAAAAATTACGGATATGCTAGATGAATAAATCTCACAAATTGGGGTTCCGATAGGATGTCTTGACGGTCGCACTAGCCGCTACGAGCGAAGACAAATAAAAATAGCAATAGCTAAACTTCTCTAAACAAAACCCGGGTCTAACCCTAATAATTCCTAGCTATTTATTAAACACGGCCGCCGCCTTTTATTGTTGGGCAATGGGTCATCATGAGCCCGTACGGGAGTCGTACACGGCTTGTTGACTAATGCTTTGGTGACCTAGTGTTGCACGGCGCACCAAACGATCCGGAGACCACATACGTGGTTGTTTTTTTAATCCTGGGAGCAAGGTCCAACGTTCATGGTCTTGTGCACTTGAACGTTGTGGCCCATGTTGCATGCGTGATGGATGAATTGACATGGCGCATGCAGTGAGTATTTCTTCCCGTGAATTAAATGTACATGCATCTTAATCTTCCATCTCCAAGTGCCCTCTCTTGTTGACTCTTTGACCCCCCTCCATTTCTGAGTATAAGTAACATGCATATAATGAGCGTAACATCATATTCATATTCTTGTCAGTTAAATCACGCATACAACAAAATGAAAGTACCTGGTTTTTAATTTGCCATGTAATATTTGTAGATGTTTTTATGATAGTTATGTGCACATCAGAATGGATCCTTTCTAGAGAAGGAGTTTCTCTCGAAACAAGTGAGTGGGAGGAAACTAGAACTCGATGAGGTAATTGTACCTTCTCTCGAATTGGAAAGTAGCTCATCACATAAATCAGTTCCAGTGATGCCTACACCAACTAGAGATGAAGCTAATGGTAATGATCATGAAACTTCAGATCAAGTTACTACCGAACCTCGTATGTCAAGCACTGTTGGGGAACTCAGTATTTCAAAAATTTCCTACGATCACGCAAGATCTATCTAGGAGATGCATAGCAATGAGAGGGGAGAGTGTGTCTATATACCCTCGTAGACCGAAAACGAAAGTGTTTAGTAACGTAGTTGATGCAATCGAACGTCTTCACGATCCAACCGATCAAGTACCGAACGCACAACACCTCCGCAATCTGCACACGTTCAGCTCGGTGACGTCCCTCGTACTCTTGATCCAGCTGAGGCCGAGGGTGAGTTCCGCCAGCACGATGACGTGTTGATGGTGATGATGAAGTTACCGACGCAGAGCTTTGCCTAAGCACTACGACAATATGACCGAGGTGTAAAACTGTGGAGGGGGCACCGCACACGGCTAAAGATCAACTTGTGTGTCTATGGGGTGCCCCCTCCCCCGTATATAAAGGAGGGGAGGAAGAGGAGGGCTGGCCTCAAGGGGCGCGCCCAAGGGGGGGATTCCTACTCCTAGTAGGAGTAGGTTTCCCCCCTTTCCTAGTCCAAGTAGGAGAAGAAGGAAGGAGAGGAGAGGCCGAAGGAAAGAGGGGGGCGCCGCCCCCTCCCTAGTCCAATTCGGACCAGCCCATGGGGGGGGGCCTCCCCTTGTGGCCCTTCTCTCCTTTCCACTAAGGCCCATGAAGGCCTAATACTTCCCCCGGCGAATGCCCGTAACTCTCTGGTACTCCAAAAATACCCGAACCACTCAGAACCTTTCTGATGTTCGAATATAGCCTTCCAATATATCGATCTTTATGTCTCGACCATTTGAAGACTCCTCGTCATGTCCGTGATATCATTTGGGACTCTGAACAAACTTTGATACATCAAATCACATAACTCATGATACATATCGTCATCGAACGTTAAGCGTGCGGACCCTACGGGTTCGAGAACTATGTAGACATGACCGAGACATATCTCCGGTCAATAACCAATAGAGGAACCTGGATGTTCATATTGGCTCCTACATATTCTACGAAGATCTTTATCAGTCAAACCGCACAACAACATACGTTGTTCCCTTTGTCATCGGTATGTTACTTGCCCGAGATTCGGTCGTCGGTATCATCATACCTAGTTCAATCTCGTTACCGGCAAGTCTCCTTACTCATTCCGTAATGCATCATCCCGCAACTAACTCATTAGTCACATTGCTTGCAAGGCTTATAGTGATGTGCATTACCGAGAGCGCCCAGAGATACCTATCCGACAATTGGAGTGACAAATCCTAATCTCGATCTATGCCAACTCAACAAACACCATCGAGACACCCGTAGAGCATCTTTATAATCACCCAGTTGAAGGAAATATGCCCTAGAGGCAATATTTCATTAGAGAATGATTTGATTAGCGGATCACATCATTAGAGAATGATGTGATTGACTTGACCCATCCGTTAGCTTAGCACGATGATCGTTTAGTTTGTGCTATTTCTTTCCCCATAACTTATACATGTTCCTATGACTATGAGATCATGCAACTCCCGAATACCGAGGAACACTTAGTGTGCTATCAAACGGCACAACGTAACTGGGTGACTATAAAGATGCTCTACAGGTGTCTCCGATGGTGTTTGTTGAGTTGGCATAGATCGAGATTAGGATTTGTCACTCCGAGTATCGGAGATGTATCTCTAGGCCCTCTCGGTAATGCACATCACTATAAGCCTTGCAAGCAATGTGACTAATGAGTTAGTTGCGGGATGATGCATTAGGAAACGAGTAAAGAGACTTGCTGGTAACGAGATTGAACTAGGTATTGAGATACCGACAATCGAATCTCGGGCAAGTAACATACCGATGACAAAGGGAACAACATATGTTGTTATGCGGTTTGACCAATAAAGATCTTCGTGGAATATGTAGGAACCAATATGAGCATCCAGGTTCCGCTATTGGTTATTGACCGGAGATGAGTCTCGGTCATGTCTACATAGTTCTCGAACCCGTAGGGTCCGCACGCTTAACGTTCGGTGACGATCGGTATTATGAGTTTATGTATTTTGATGAACCGGAGGTTGTTCGGAGTCCAAGATGTGATCACGGTCATGATGAGGAGTCTTGAAATGGTCGAGACATAAAGATCGATATATTGGAAGCCTATGTTTGGACATCAGAATGGTTCCGAGTGTGTTCGGGCATATACCGGAGTACCGGGGGGTTACCAGAACCCCCGGGGAGTATATGGGCCCTAATGGGCTTTAGTGGAGAGAGAGAGGCAGCCAGGGCAGGCCGCGTGCCCCCTCCCCCTCTAGTCTGAATTGGACTAGGAAGGGGGGCGGCGCCCCCTTTCCTTCCTCCCGCTCCCCCCTTCCTTCTCTCCTAGTCCAACTAGGGAAGGGGGGATCCTACTCCCGGTTGGAGTAGGACTCCTCCAGGGCGCGCCATAGAGGGCCGGCCCTCCCCCCTCCTTCACTCCTTTATATACAGGGGAGGGGGGCACCCCATAGACACACAAGTTGATCATTGATCTCTTGGCCGTGTGCGGTGCCCCCCTCCACCATAATCCACCTCGGTCATATCATCGTAGTGCTTAGGTTAAGCCCTATGCCGGTAGCTTCATCATCACCGTCATCACGCTGTCATGCTGACAAAGCTCTCCCTCGACACTCAGCTGGATCGAGAGTTCGTGGGACGTCACCGAGCCGAACGTGTGCAGATCGCGGAGGTGCCGTACTTTTGGTACTAGGACCGGTCGGATCGTGAAGACGTACGACTACACCAACCGCGTTGTCATAACGCTTCCGCTTACGGTCTACGAGGGTATGTGGACAACACTCTTCCCTCTCGTTGCTATGCATCACCATGATAGATCTTGCGTGTGGGTAGGATTTTTTTTGAAATTACCGCATTCCCAACACCAGTTACGTTGTGAAATTTGATAGCACACTAAGTGTTCCTCCGGTATTCGGGAGTTGCATAATCTCATAGTCATAGGAACATGTATGAGTCATGAAGAAAGCAATAGCGATAAAACTAAACGATCATTATGCTAAGATAACGGATGGGTCTTGTCCATCACATCATTCTCTAATGATGTGATCCCGTTCATCAAATGACAACTCATGTCTATGGCTAGGAAACTTAACCATCTTTGATTAACGAGCTAGTCTAGTAGAGGCATACTAGGGACACTCTGTTTGTCTATGTATTCAAACATGTACTAAGTTTCCGGTTAATACAATTCTAGCATGAATAATAAACATTTATCATGATATAAGGAAATATAAATAACAACTTTATTATTGCCTCTAGGGCATATTTCCTTCAGTCTCCCACTTGCGCTAGAGTCAATAATCTAGTTCACATCATCATGTGATTTCACACCAATAGTTCACATCTTTATGTGATTAGTTCACATCTTCATGTGACTAATACCCAAAGGGTTTACTAGAGTCAATAATCCAGTTCACATCGCTATGTGATTAACACCTAAAGAATGATCATGTTTTGCTTTGTGAGAGAAGTTTAGTCTACGAGTCTGCAACATTCAGATCCGTATGTATTTTGCAAATTTCTATGTCTACAATACTCCACACGGAGCTACTCTAGCTAATTGCTCCCACTTTCAATATGTATCTAGATCGAGACTTAGAGTCATCTAGATCAGTGTCAAAAGCTTATATCGATGTAACTCTTTACGACGAACTCTTTTATCACCTCCATAACCGAGAAATATTTCCTTAGTCCTCTAAGGATAATTTTGACCGTTTTCCAGTGATCTAATCCTAGATCATTATTGTACTCCCTTGCCAAAATCATGCTAAGGTATACAATAGGTCTGGTACACAGCATAGCATACTTTATAGAACCTATGACCGAGGCATAGGGAATGACTTTTCATTCTCTTTCTATTTTCTGTCATGGTTGGGTTTTGAGTCTTTACTCAACTTCACACCTTGCAACACAGGCAAGAACTCCTTCTTTGACTGATCCATTTTGAACTCCTTCAAAATCTTGTCAAGGTATGTACTCATTGAAAAGAACTTATCAAGCGTCTTGATCTATATCTGTAGATTTTGATGCTCAATATGTAAGCAGCTTTATCGAGGTCTTTCTTTGAAAAACTCCTTTCAAACACTCCTTTATGCTTTCCAGAAAATTCTACATCATTTCCAATCAACAATATGTCATTCACATATATTTATCAGAAAGGTTGTAGTGCTCCCACTCACTTTCTTGTAGATACACGCTTCACCGCAAGTCTGTATAAAACTATATACTTTGATCAACTCATCAAAGCGTATATTCCAACTCCGAGATGCTTGCACCAGTCCATAGATGGATCGCTGGAGCTTGCACACTTTGTTAGCATCTTTAGGATTGACAAAACCTTCTGGTTGCATCATATACAACTCTTATTTAATAAATCCATTAAGGAATGTAGTTTTGATATCCATTTGCCAAATTTCATAAAATGCGGCAACCGCTAACATGATTCGGACAGACTTTTAAGCATCGCTACGGGTGAGAAGTCTCATCGTAGTCAACTCCTTGAACTTATCAAAAAACTTTCGCAACAAGTCGAGCTTTGTAGACAGTAATATTACCGTCAGCGTCAGTCTTCTTCTTGAAGTTCCATTTATTCTCTATGGCTTGCCGATCATCGGGCAAGTCAACCAAAGTCCACACTTTTTTCTCATACATGGATCCCATCTCAGATTTCATGGCCGCAAGCCACTTCGCGGAATCTGGGCTCATCATCGCTTCCTCATAGTTCATAGGTTCGTCATGGTCAAGTAACATGACCTCCAGAACAGGATTACTGTACCACTCTGGTGCGGATCTTACTCTGGTTGACCTACGAGATTCGGTAGTAACTTGATCAGAAGTTTCATGATCATCATCATTAGCTTCCTCACTAATTGGTGTAGTAATCACTTTAACTGATTTATGTGATGAACTACTTTCCAATAAGGGAGCAGGTACAATTACCTCATCAAGTTCTACTTTCCTCTCACTCACTTCTTTCGAGAGAAACTCCTTCTCTAGAAAGGATACACTCTTAGCAACAAAGATCTCGCCTTCGGATCTGTGATAGAAGGTGTACCCAACAGTTTCTTTTGGGTATCCTATGAAGATGCACTTCTCCGATTTGGGTTTGAGCTTATCAGGTTGAAAATTTTTCACATAAGCATCGCAACCTGTCGTGGAATTGTCACGGCAGATGTCCTAGTGTGAGGACTTAGTCGTGAGGCCAACACATCCATATGGTAGCTTGAGAGGGGTTGAGCGGAATCGAGAGACGCAACAGAAGACAAGGATTTATATAGCTTCGAGCCCCGAGAAACATCATCCGGTAACAACCCTACATGCTATTTGTGGCTAGGTCTCATTATCATCAAGAGGGAGTCGCCGTAAACCGGCTCTCCTAGTTATGTCTAACCCTTCAGATTATCTCCCTCTCTTGGGGTGCCCTGCCCCTCCTTATATATGTTGAAGGGGCGTGTTACATGACTAGTCCTATTAGGATTAGGATTACTCTATTACAAGTGGGGTCCTAGTCTTGCTTCCTTTGTAGGAGAATATTCCTTATGCCTTTCCTCTTAATTCGTCCCATCATAACATGAGCCGGCCTTCTGGGCCTTGGGCCTTGTCATCCATCTGAAACACCCGTCGGGTCACCAATGAGTCTTCAGGCTCGTGAGTCATCACACCAGTGAGCCGCCAGACACGTGAGTCGCCAATCCTCTGGCGGGTTACCAATGAAACGCCAAGTCCGGCCGGGTCATATATCCGGCCGGGTCATACCGCGGGGTATATCCCCGACATTAGCCCCCAGTTTAATTTGGATTTATCCATGTTAAACTGATCTGCAACATAAACACAAGAACAAAATTGACAGGTTGTGCTTCGGGTTAAATATTTGTAAACCGGCACCTGGTCATCCTTAAATCCTTGTCATTTCCTCCTTCTAGAAAATCCGGGTCAATAGGCCGGCTTCATAGTCAACTTGCTTGTAGAATAATTATTGTAAATAAAGAAACCATTTGAGTCGGCCTTCAATGCTCTGACTTGATAAAAATATTGGTCTTCAAATATTTCAACTGATATTAGGTCGGCTTGAAGATGTAGGACTCACCGATTTATCATTGCCAAAGTTACCGGGTTATAAAAATTGATGACTCTGGGTTATGATTGTTGCCAACGCCGGGTCACACAATTAATCTTCCTGACTTCCTTAAAACTAAGAATTTGAAAACTTTCCTCCTTGATATGCATATTATCTGTAGCCCCCAAGTCTTAAGAGAAAAACATAGTGATAACTTAAGACTTTGCTTTAATATAGTTATGAGAATATCTAGGCATGATCATGTATATAGGCATCACGTCCGTGAGAAGTAGACCGAAACGATTCTGCATCTACTACTATTACTCCACTCATCGACCGCTATCCAGCATGCATCTAGAGTATTAAGTTAAAAACCGAGTAACACTTTAAGCAAGATGACATGATGTAGAGAGATAAATTCATGCAATATGAAATAAACCCCATCTTGTTATCCTCGATGGCAACGGTACAATACGTGCCTTGCTGCCCCTTCTGTCACTGGGTAAGGACACCGCAAGATCGAACCCAAAGCTAAGCACTTCTCCCATGGCAAGAACTACCAATCTAGTTGGCCAAACCAAACGGATAATTCGAAGAGACTTGCAAAGATAACCAATCATGCATAAAAGAATTCAGAGAAGATTCAAATATTATTCATAGATAGACTTGATCATAAACCCACAATTCATCGGTCTCAACAAACACACCGCAAAAAGAAGATTACATCGAATAGATCTCCACAAGATAGGGGGAGAACTTTGTATTGAGATTCAAAGAGAGAGAAGAAGCCATCTAGATACTAACTATGGACCCGAAGGTCTGAGGTAAGCTACTCACACTTCATTGGAGGGGCTAGGATGATGTAGAAGCCCTCCGTGATGACGGCCCTCTTCCGGCGGAGCTCCGGAACAGGCCCCAAGATGGGATCTCGTGGATACAGAAAGTTGCGGCGGTGGAATTAGGTTTTTGGCTCCTGTTCTGATCGTTTTCGGATACGTGTGTATATATAGGAGGAAGGAGTATGTCGGTGGAGCATCGAGGGGCCCATGAGGCAGGGGGCGCGCCCTAGGGAGGGCGCCCCCCACCCTCATGACCACCTCTTTGATCCCTTGCAGTAGGGTCCAAGTCTCCTGGATCACGTTCAGTGAGAAAATCACGTTTCTGAAGATTTTATTCCGTTTGGACTCTGTTTGATATTATGTTTATCCGAAACACTGAAATAGGCAAAAAAACAGCAATTCTGGGCTGGGCCTCCGGTTAATATGTTAGTCCCAAAAATAATATAAAAGTGGAAAATAAAGCCCAATATAGTCCAAAATAGTAGATAATATAGCATGGAGCAATAAAAAATTATAGATACGTTGGAGACGTATCAGGCATCCCCAAGCTTAATTCCTGCTCGTCCTCGAGTAGGTAAATGATAAAAAGAGAATTTTGATGCGGAGTGCTACTTGGCATAATTTCAATGCAAATCTTCTTAATTGTGGTATGAATATTCAGATTAGAAAGATTCAAGACAAAAGTTTATATTGACATAGAAAATAATAATACTTCAAGCATACTAACAAAGCAATTATGTCTTCTCAAAATAACATGGCCAAAGAAAGTTATCCCTACAAAATCATATAGTCTGGCTATGCTCCATCTTCCCCACACAAAGTATTTAAATCATGCACAACCCCGATGACAAGCCAAGCAATTGTTTCATACTCTAAAATTTTCAAAACTTTTTCAATCTTCATGCAATACATGAGTGTGAGCCATATAGCACTATAGGTGGAATAGAATGGTGGTTGTGGAGAAGACAAAAAAGGGAGAAGATAGTCTCACATCAACTAGGCGTATCAATGGGCTATGGAGATGCCCATCAATAGATATCAATGTGAGTGAGTAGGGATTGCCATGCAACAGATGCACTAGAGCTATAAATGTATGAAATCTCAACAAAATAAACTAGTGGGTGTGCATCCAACTTGCTTGCTCACGAAGACCTAGGGCAATTTGAGGAAGCCCATCATTGGAATATACAAGCCAAGTTCTATAACGTAAAATTCCCACTAGTATATGAAAGTGACAACATATGAGACTCTCTATATGAAGAACATGGTGCTACTTTGAAGCACAAAATATGAGACTTGCTATATGAAGAACATGGTGCTACTTTGAAGCACAAGTGTGGAAAAAAAGGGATAGTAGCATTGCCCCCCTTTTTTGGGCCTTCTTTTTTTTCTTTGGCCTTTCTTCTTTTTTTTGGGACAATGCTCTATTGAATGATGATCATCACACTTCTATTTATTTACAACTCAATGATTACAACTCGATACTAAAACAAGGTATGACTCTATATGAATGCCTCCGGCGATGTACCGGGATATGCAATGAATCACGAGTGAAAAGTATGAAAGAATTATGAATGGTGGCTTTGCCACAAACACTATGTCAATTACATGATCATGCTAAGCAATATGACAATGATGGATGTGTCATGATGAACTAAATGGTGGAAAGTTGCATGGCAATATATCTCGGAATGGCTATGGAAATGCCATAATAGGTAGGTATGTTGAGGAAGGTATATGGTAGGTGTATGATACCGGCGAAAGTTGCGCGGTATTAGAGAGGCTAGCAAGGGTGGAAGGGTGGGAGTGCGTATAATCCATGGACTCAACATTAGTCATAAAGAACTCATATACTTATTGCAAAAATTTAGAAGTTATCAAAGCAAAGTATTACGCGCATGCTCCTAGGGGGATAGATTGGTAGGAAAAGACCATCGCTCTTCCCCGACCGCCACTCATAAGGAAGACAATCAATAAATAAATCATGCTCCGACTTCATCACATAACGATTCACCATACGTGCATGCTACGGGAATCACAAACTTCAACACAAGTATTCTTTAAATTCACAACTACTCAACTAGCATGACTTTAATATTATCACCTCCATATCTCAAAAAAATTATCATGCTTCAATCTTTTCTTAGTATTCAACACACTCAAAAGAAAGTTTCACAAATCTAGAATACCAAGCATATTATTATTAGGCAAATTACCATGCTATTAAGAGACTCTCAAAATAATTTAAGTGAAGCATGAGAGATCAATAGTTTCCTTAAAACAAATCCACCACCGTGCTCTAAAAGATATAAGTGACTAAGTGAAGCACATAGAGCAAAATTATCTAGCTCAAAAGATATAAGTGAAGCACATAGAGCAAAATTATCTAGCTCAAAAGATATAAGTGAAGCACATAGAGCAAAATTATCTAGCTCAAAAGGATATAAGTGAAGCACATAGAGTATTCTATCAAATTTTAATTCATGTATGGCTCTCTCAAAAGGTGTGTACAGCAAGGATGATTGTGGTATACTAGCAAACAAAGACACAAATAATACAAGACGCTCCAAGCAAAACACATATCATGTTGGTGAATAAAAATATAGCTCCAAGTAAATTACCGATGGAAGTGGACGAAAAGAGGGGATGCCTTCCGGGGCATCCCCAAGCTTTAACTTTTTGGTGTCCTTGGATTATCTTGGGGTGCCATGGGCATCCCCAAGCTTAGTCTTGCCACTCCTTGTTCCAATCCATCAAAAATTCACCAAACTTGAAAACTTCACAACACAAAACTCAAAATAGAAAACTCGTGAGCTCCGTTAGCGAAAGAAAACAAAAGACCACTTCAAGGTACTGTAATGAACTCATTCTTTATTTATATTGGTGTTAAACCTACTGTATTCCAACTTCTCTATGGATTATAAACTATTTTACTAGCCATAGATTCATCAAAATAAGCAAACAACACACGAAAAACAGAATCTGTCAAAAACAGAACAGTCTGTAGTAATCTGTAGCTAGCGCAAGATCTGGAAACCCCAAAATTCTAAAATAAATTTCTGGACGTGAGTAATTTATCTATTAATCATTTAATCATCTGCAAAAATAATTAAATAAATAGCACTCTTCAAATAAAAATGTCAGCAGTTCTCGTGAGTGCTAAAGTTTCTGTTTTTTACAGCAAGTTCAACAAGACTTTCCCCAAGTCTTCCCAACGGTTCTACTTGGAACAAACACTAATTAAACACAAAAAAACACAATCTAAACAGAGGATAAATAATTTATTTATTATTAAACAGGATCAAATAGAAAGGAATAAAAATAAAATTGGGTTGCCTCCCAACAAGCGCTATCGTTTAACGCCCCTAGCTAGGCATAACAAGCAAGGATAGATCTAGGTATTGCCATCTTTGGTAGGCAATTCTTCAATTAGGCATCTACCATCTTTAGGAATCTCTTTCTTTTTATTAATTATCAAACTTTTAGGCACAAGATAGAAAAATTCATTTGTAATAAATGGTTCTTTAATGATAGCAAAAAGATTGGGATGAATACTTATAGATTTAAGATCAGCAGTTTCCTTACTAGATGATTCACCCTTATTTTTAGGAACATACATGAGCTTGGCAATTTTAGTAGGAGGACTAGGAGTATTCTTTACGGAAGAAAAAGCGGTTCCCAAATTTGCAATGATACCCTCAAGTTTATCAATTCTAGTAGAGTCTAAGTTCATCTTCTCATTAACTATGGGTTCCTTTTCCTTAATATTTTTCAAAGTCATTCCTACCTTAGATCCATATTGAGTGATTTGATTGTGGATATTTTTATCTAGATTTTTAATTGACTCAATAGTAACAACTTTATTTTCAATAATTTCAAGTCTTTGCATAACATGCTCCAAAGTTAAGATGGTTCCATTAACCAAAAGAGGTGGTGAGCCAAATAAATCTAACATAGCATTATAAGAATCAAAAGTATGGCTACCCAAGAAGTTCCCTCCGGTAATGGTATCGAGGATATATCTATTCCAAGGATTAATACATACATAAAAATTGCGGAGAAGAACTAAGGTAGATTGCTTCCTGGTAGATCTATTTTGAGCATTGCAAATCCTATACCAAGCATCTTTTAGATTTTCTCCCTCCCTTTGTTTAAAATTTAGAACTTCACTCTCGGGAGACAACGGAGAAGATATGAGACTAGCCATGACGACAAGCAAACAAACTAGCACAAGAGCAAACAAAAAGCAAGAGGACAAAAGAGGCAAACAGAGGAGGATAGAGAGAGAGAGGGCGAATAAAACGGCAAGGGTGAATTGGGGGGGAGAGGAAAACGAGACGCAAATGGCAAATAATGTAATGCGAGAGATAGGGATTGTGATGGGTACTTGGTATATTGACTTTTTGCGTAGACTCCCCGGCAATGACGCTAGAAATCCTTCTTGCTACGTCTTGAGCTTGCGTTGGTTTTCCCCGAAGAGGAAGGGATGATGCAGCAGAGTAGCGTAAGTATTTCCCTCAGTTTTTGAGAACCAAGGTATCAATCCAGTAGGAGCCCACTCTCAAGTCCCTCGTACCTGCACAAAGCGATAGCTACTCGCAACCAATGCGATTAGGGGTTGTCAAGCCCTTCACGGTCACTTACGAGAGCGAGATCTGATAGATATAATATTTTTGGTATTTTTGATATAAAGATGCAAAGTAAAAGGTAAAGGCAAAGTAAATAGCAAAACAATATAAAAGTGATGGAGATTGATATGATGAGAATAGACCCGGGGGCCATAGGTTTCACCAGTGGCTTCTCTCAAGAGCATAAGTATTCTACGATGGGTGCACAAATTACTGCTGAGCAATTGATAGAATTATGCATAATTATGAGAATATCTAGGCATGATCATGTATATAGGCATCACATCTGTGAGAAGTAGATCGAAACGATTCTGCATCTACTACTATTACTCCACTCATCGACCGCTATCCAGCATGCATCTAGAGTATTAAGTTAAAAACCGAGTAACACTTTAAGCAAGATGACATGATGTAGAGAGATAAATTCATGCAATATGAAATAAACCCCATCTTGTTATCCTCGATGGCAACGGTACAATACGTGCCTTGCTGCCCCTTCTGTCACTGGGTAAGGACACCGCAAGATCGAACCCAAAGCTAAGCACTTCTCCCATGGCAAGAACTACCAATCTAGTTGGCCAAACCAAACGGATAATTCGAAGAGACTTGCAAAGATAACCAATCATGCATAAAAGAATTCAGAGAAGATTCAAATATTATTCATAGATAGACTTGATCATAAACACACAATTCATCGGTCTCAACAAACACACCGCAAAAAGAAGATTACATCGAATAGATCTCCACAAGAGAGGGGGAGAACTTTGTATTGAGATTCAAAGAGAGAGAAGAAGCCATCTAGCTACTAACTATGGACCCAGAGGTCTGAGGTAAACTACTCACACTTCATCGGAGGGGCTAGGATGATGTAGAAGCCCTCCGTGATGACGGCCCTCTTCCGACGGAGCTCCGGAACAGGCCCCAAGATGGGATCTCATGGATATAGAAAGTTGCGGCGGTGGAATTATGTTTTTGGCTCCTCTCCTGATCGTTTGGGGGTATGTGTGTATATATAGGAGGAAGGAGTACGTCGGTGGAGCACCGAGGGGCCCACGAGGCAGGGGGCGCGCCCTAGGGGGGGCGCCCCCCACCCTCGTGATCACCTCTTTGATCCCTTGTAGTAGGGTCCAAGTCTCCTGGATCACGTTCGGTGAGAAAATCACGTTTCCGAAGATTTTATTCCGTTTGGACTCCGTTTGATATTCTGTTTATCTGAAACACTGGAATAGGTAAAAACAGCAATTCTGGGCTGGGCCTCCGGTTAATAGGTTAGTCCCAAAAATAATATAAAAGTGGAAAATAAAGCCCAATATAGTCCAAAATAGTAGATAATATAGCATGGAGCAATCAAAAATTATAGATACATTGGAGACGTATCAATAGCCGGATTACGGAGGTAACCAGAGCTGTGCTCTTATAATATGGGCTTGATAGCCGGATTACCAAGGTAACCAGAGCTGTGCTCTTATAATATGGGCTTGATAGCCGGATTACCAAAGTAACCAGAGCTATGCTCTTATGATATGGGCTTGATGTCGGATTAGCAAGGTAACCAGAGCTGTGCTCTTATGATATGGGCTTGATAGCCAGATTACCGAAGTAACAAGAGCTGTGCTCTTATGATATGGGCTTGATAGCCGGATTACCGAGGTAACAAGAGCTGTGCTCTTATGATATGGGCTTGATAGCCGGATTACCGAAGTAACCAGAGCTGTGCTCTTATAATATGGGCTTGATAACCGGATTAATAGGGTAGTCATAGCTATTCTCAATGAGCAGGAATCCCCCAAGTGACCAAGGATATGGTAAGCCAATAAGGCAGGATACCCATGTTTGAACCGCGCATCATGGCAGAAAGTTCTCTTTGGCAACCTTTAATTTTTCCTGAGAACTCGAACTTTACGAGAAATGGATTCTTTTTGAACCGGAATTTTAAACCGGATATTGGGAGCTTCAAAGCTTTGTGAGAGACGGATTTCCCTTGAACCGGATTTTAAACCGGATATTGAGAGCTTCAGCGCTTTGTGGGAGACAGATTTCCTTTGAACCGGATTTTGAATCAGAATCCTTCCTTTTAAGCCAGAAACTTTCTGACGGCCTTTAAATTTTCACCAATAGGGCAGTAGCCTCCGGGGCCGGGTTATTTTTCCCTCCAATGACCCAGAGTTCTTGAATTTTCTTGAAACTGGCAACATTTGCTGAGTCATATCATCATAGACCCCGAGTCTTAAGACGACTCGAAGAGTTGGATTGAGATTCTTCATATTTTGACCATAGCTTAAGATGTATATCATTGGCGTTGATAACGCGATGTGAACCCATAGAAGGTTGAGGTGACTGTGGTGGGTTATAAATGATCCCTTATGAGCCGTGTCAGCAACTCGGCCAATGGTTCATCCCAACTGGCTGTTTTGAGTTAACCAAACTGTAGTGGCGGTGACTTGTGCGCCTGCCCATTGAGCCATCCAGTGCAGACGGTGGCTGATAATATATGATAATTTGCCTCCAAATTGTTGGAAGAAAAAAACGGGTGATACGTCTCCAACGTATCTATAATTTTTGATTGCTTCATGCTATATTATATTTTGTTTTGGATGATTAATGGGATTTGTTATACACTTTTATATTATTTTTGGGACTAACCTATTAACCGGAGGCCCAGCCCAGAATTGCTGTTTTTTGCCTATTTCAGAGTTCCGCGGAAAAAGAATATCAAACGGAGTCCAAACGGAATGAAACCTTCGGGAACGTGATCCAGAGGACTTGGACCCTATGTCAAGAAAGCTACCAGGAAGGCACGAGGTAGGAGGCGCGTCCTCCACCCTCGTGGGGCCCATGTTGCTCCACCGATGTACTTCTTCCTCCTATATATACCTACGTACCCCCAAACTACCAGATACGGAGCCAAAAACCTAATTCCACCGCCGCAACCTTCTGTACCCGTGAGATCCCATCTTGGGTCCTTTTCCGGAGCTCCGCCGGAGGGGGCATCAATCACGGAGGGCTTCTACATCAACACCATAGCCTCTCCGATGATGTGTGAGTAGTTTACCTCAGACCTTCGGGTCCATAGTTATCAGCTAGATGGCTTCTTCTCTCTTTTTGGATCTCAATACAAAGTTCTCCATGATTCTCGTGGAGATCTATTCAATGTAATCTTCTTTTGCGGTGTGTTTGTTGAGACAGATGAATTGTGGGTTTATGATCAAGTTTATCTATGAACAATATTTGAATCTTCTCTGAATTCTTTTATGTATGATTGGTTATTGATACGTCTCCAACGTATCTATAATTTTTGATTGCTCCATCCTATATTATCTACTGTTTTGGACTATATTGGGCTTTATTTTCCACTTTTATATTATTTTTGGGACTAACCTATTAACCGGAGGCCCAGCCCAGAATTGCTGTTTTTGCCTATTTCAGTGTTTCGGAGAAACAGAATATCAAACGGAGTCCAAACGGAATGAAACCTTCGGAAACGTGATTTTCTCATTAGATCAGATCTAGGAGACTTGGACCCTCCGTTAAGAAAGCCACGAGGCGGCCACGAGGGTGGAGGGCGCGCCCCTCCTAGGGTGCGCCCCTGCCTCGTGGGCCCCTCGAAGCTCCACCGACGTACTTCTTCCTCCTATATATACCTACGTACCCCCAAATGATCGGGGACGGAGCCAAAAACCTAATTCCACCGCCGCAACTTTTTGTATCCATGAGATCCCATCTTGGGGCCTGTTCCGGAGCTCCGCTGGAGGGAGCATCGATCACGGAGGGCTTCTACATCATCATCCAAGCCCCTCCGATGAAGTGTGAGTAGTTTACTTCAGACCTACGGGTCCATAGTTAGTAGCTAGATGGCTTCTTCTCTCTTTTTGGATCTCAATACAATGTTCTCCCCCTCTCTTGTGGAGATCTATTCAATGTAATCTTCTTTTTGCGGTGTGTTTGTTGAGACCGATGAATTGTGGGTTTATGATCAAGTCTATCTATGAATAATATTTGAATCTTCTCCGAATTCTTTTATGTATGATTGGTTACCTTTGCAAGTCTCTTCGAATTATCAGTTTGGTTTGGCCTACTAGATTGGTTGTTCTTGCCATGGGAGAAGTGCTTAGCTTTGGGTTCGATCTTGCGGTGTCCTTTCCTAGTGACAGAAGGGGCAGCAAGGCATGTATTGTATTGTTGCCATCAAGGATAACAAGATGGGGTTTTTATCATATTACATGAAACTATCCCTCTACATCATGTCATCTTGCTTAAGGCATTACTCTGTTTTTAACTTAATACTCTAGATGCATGCTGGATAGCGGTCGATGAGTGGAGTAATAGTAGTAGATGCAGACAGGAGTCGGTCTACTTGTCTCGGACGTGATGCCTATATACATGATCATACCTAGATATTCTCATAACTATGCTCAATTCTGTCAATTGCTCAACAGTAATTTGTTCACCCACCATAGAATACTTATGCTCTTGAGAGAAGCCACTAGTGAAACCTATGGCCCCCGGGCCTCTTTCTCATCATATCAATCTCCATCACTTTATTATTGCTTTTCTTTTACTTTGCTTTTACTTTTTTACTTTGCATCTCTATACCAAAAATACCAAAAATATTATTTATCATCTCTATCAGATCTCACTTTCGTAAGTGACCGTGAAGGGATTAACAACCCCTAAGCGCGTTGGTTGCGTTGAGCTATTGTTTTTGTGAAGGTATGAGGGACTCGCGCGTAGTGTAACGCCCACGATGTGGCTATATCTCCCACGTGTCGAAGCACGACTTAGAGGCATAAACGCATTGTAAGCAATGTCGCAAGTGGGGTAATCTTCACACAACCCATGTACTGAATAAGAAAAGAGGTACATAGTTGGCTTACAATCGCCACGTCACACAATGCATAAATAACATTACATTCATCCAGATACAATCAAGGTCTGACTACGGAACCAAAATAAAGATAACCCCAAATGCAACAAAGTCCCCGATTGCCCCAACTAGGCACCACTACTGATTGTCTGGAAAGGAAACGTAGTATCGTCCCGAGTCCTCATCGAACTCCCACTTGAGCTCAGTCGAATCTCCTGGAATGGCATCATCGGTCCCTGCATCTGGTTTTTGGAGTAATCTGTGAGTCACGGGGACTCAGCAATCTCACACCCTCGCGATCAAGACTATTTAAGCTTATAGGTAGGGTAAAAGGTATGAGGTGGAGCTGCAGCAAGCACTAGCACATATGGTGGCTAACATACGCAAATGAGAGCGAGAAGAGAAAGCAAAGGCACGATTGATAAACTATGATCAAGAAGTGATCCTAGAACAACCTACGTTCAAGCATAACTTGAGACCGTGTTCTCTTCCTGGACTCCACCGAAAAGAGACCATCACGGCCACACACTCTGTTGATTCATTTTAATTAAGTTAAGTTTAAGGTTTTCTACAACCGGACATTAACAAATTCCCATATGTCCATAACCGTGGGCACGGCTTTCGAAAGTTCAAATCCATGCAGGGGTGTCCCAACTAAGCCCATCACAAGCTCTCACGGTTACCGAAGGATATTCCTTCTCCCAAGACAATCCGATCAGACTCGGAATCCCGGTTACAAGACATCACGACAATGGTAAAACAAGTCCAGCAAAACCACCTGAATGTGCCGACAAATCCCGATAGGAGCTGCACATATCTCGTTCTCAAGGCACATCGGATAAGCAATCCGTACAACTAAAACCAACCCTCAGGTTTCCCCGAGGTGGCGCTGCAAGGGGCTCTAGTTTGGACCAACACTCAGAGGAGCACTGGCCCGGGGGTTTAAAATAAAGATGACCCTTGAGTCCGCAGAACCCAAGGGAAAAAGAGGCTAGGTGGCAAATGGTAAAACCAAGGTTGGGCTTTGCTGGAGGACTTTTATTCAAGGCGAACTGTCAAGGGGTTCCCATTATAACCCAACCGTGTAAGGAACGCAAAATCAAGCAACATAACACCTGTATGACGGGAACTAGGGCGTCAAGAGTGGAACAAAACACCAGGCATAAGGCCGAGCCTTCCACCCTTTACCAAGTATATAGATGCATTAAAATAGACAAGATATAATAGTGATATCCCAACAAATAAACATGTTCCAACTAGGAACAAACTCCAATCTTCACCTGCAACTAGCAACATTATAAGAGGGGCTGAGCAAAGCGGTAACATAGCCAAACAACAGTTTGCTAGGACAAGGTGGGTTAGAGGTTTGACATGTCAATATGGGAGGCATGATAAGCAAGTGGTAGGTATCATAGCATAGGCATAGCAAAAGAGCGAGCATCTAGCAAGCAAAGATAGAAGTGATTTTGAGGGTATGGTCATCTTGCCTGCAAAGTTCTCCGAGTTGACGTTAGCTTGATCCTCGTAAGCAAACTCAATGGGTTCCTCGATCACATACTCGTCTCCCGGCTCTACTCAAGCAAGAACACAAGCAAAGGGAGACACAATCAACCACGGTGCAATGCGCAAGCAACATGATGCAAACATGGCATGATATGCGGGATGTGATATGCAATGCATATGCATGTTTCAGAAAGGAAAGATTGAACCTGGCCTCAACTTGGAAAACCAAGAGTGCCACTGGAAATATGAGTTGATTTCGGTCGAAATCGATATAAAGATCACCGGAATCGGATGCACGGTTTGCAAATGGCAAGCAAAACAATAATGGTGCAAAGCTGCGATTAACAACACGAGGCCATCTAAATGCATCAAGAAGAACAAGCTACTGCACTCTAACATAACAACAAAGCACATGGCAGTGATCCACTCAAGATTCTTGACAAAAGATGAACACTAAGCTACGGCTAATTCACTCAATAGCAGGTTCAAACAAGCATGGCAAAAGTGCAAAAGATAACATGTTACAGACTTAGTGAAAAAACATGTCAGGAATTTAACATCGGGAAGCAATGTTTAGAGCAAGATAACGACATGCTACAGGAACATAACGTGGCAAAGCAAGGCATGGAATGAAGCTACTCAAAGAATACTACAAAAGTCCCTTACTGACCATAAGCCAAAAGGGATCATAAAATACAATGGCAACCATGTGAACATAGCAACGTTCGTTAACAGATTCAGACTTAGCAGAAAACTGGAACATGGCAAAACAGATTCACGTAGGCATGTTTACGAGCTCGATGCAGTCACCATAAGGAATTGCATGACAAACTAAGCATACACCCAGCAAGTAGACATGGCATAGAAGCTAAACATGGCAATAACAACCTCATAGCATGCACGGGTCAACTACAACAACCTCGGCAAAAGTGCTTAACATGTAAACAATCTGCCAGGAACATTTTATAGCAAAAGTAGAGCTCGATTGAGTCTAGCTAGGATGCTCCATAATTGCAAACAAATACATAGATGGATAGAGCACAACAATATCTCAAAATGATCCTTACTGAACATGCTCAAAAGAGGCATGGATCACTCTGTAGCAACATGAATACATGGCATAAAAATATTATTAGGACAATGACTTAGAAGATTTCTAAGTCCCTGAAATCAACTACATTACGAGAGCTACTTTGCATGCTTGTGATAGTCACCACAAAGATCACAAAAATACATGGCATACACCCCTGTAAAGATGGCATGGCATACTTCAAAACACATGTAGGGCTCAAGTTCATAGGAGGCACACATTAATCATGGCAAAAATGACAAATGTCCAATTACTGATAAGAACCTGAAACTAACATTGCATAGCACTCTTGCAACAACATTTAGGGCATCAAGATGAACTCAAATGAACATGGTGCAATGGAATGAAATGAAGTGCTCGTCGAGACGAACAATTTGATATGCTATACGCCCAAAACGGAGCCACGGATGCAAAGCTATGATGCGATGAAGAATGCAAACATTTACTGGGACTTAGGGAAAAATTAGGTCAACCCTCGAGATTTCAGATCTGGATCCGCACGGAATCCGAGGTTCGTCGGATGGGGGCTCGCCGGAGACGCTGCACGGGGTCGCCAGAGTTGACAGAGGTCGCCGGAAGCGGCCAGAACGAGGTCGGCGAGGAGAGGCGCCGACAAGGAGGAGGCGCACGCCGGCGCGGGGAGGTCGGTGGCGGTGGCGGCGGCGAAGGTGGCAGCGGTGACCGGCGACGGGATGGGAGAGGCGGCGCCGGACGGCGAGGAGGAGGCGTGGGCGAGGAGGAAGACGGCGGCGGTGTGCGCGGGCCAGGGAGGGCCTCCCGCGGGCCGAGCGGGCCGGCGTGGTGGCAGGCAGCGGCGCGCCACGTGGCGTTCCCTCACTGGCGCGGGGCGGCGGTGCGGTTCGTCCGGCGGGCAGAGGACATGTCCGGCGGCGGAGGAGCGGATTTTTAAGGTTTGGGTAGGAAGGGATCCGGGATTTTTGGGGGAGTCACCTTTTTATAGGTAGAGGGAGCTAGGAGGCTCCAAATTGAGCACGGTTTTCAGCCACGCCATCGTGATCGAACGACCGAGATGATGGAGGGGGTTTAGGTAGGTTTTGGGCTACTTTGGAGAGGTGTTGGCCTGCAACACACACGAGGTCTTTACGGTCCCTCGGTTAACCGTTGGAGTATCAAACGAAGTCCAAATGGCACGAAACTTGACAGGCGGTCTACCGGTAGTAAACCAAGGCCGCTTGGCAAGTCTCGGTCCAATCCGGAAATGTTTAACCCCCACACACGAAAAGAGGTAGAAAGGGGCACCGGAGGAGATAGGAGCGCCGGAATGCAAAACGGACAACGGGGAAAATGCTCGGATGCATGAGACAAACACGTATGCAAATGCAATGCACATGATGACATGATAAGAGATGCATGACAAAGGAAACAACACACGGAGAAAAAAACCCGAACCCAAGGAAAATAAAATAACTTAGGCCGGAAACGGCAAGAGTTGGAGTACAGATAAGGTAAATTACATCCGGGGTGTTACAGGGCCGTACGAGGCCGCTGACGGAGCCACGTCGTGGGCCGCAGGCAGGCAAGTCTGGGGACCCCTATTCCCAGAACACCGACACAAGTATTTCTCAAATCCACAACTACTTCAACTAGCATGACTCTAATATCACCATCTTCATATCTCAAAATAATTATCAAGTATCAAACTTCTCATAGTATTCAATGCACCTTTTCTCTCCCCCACTTCACCCTTGCCGTTTTATTCACCCTCTCTCTCTATCCTCCCTCTCTATTTGCCTCTTTTTGCCCATTTGCTTTTTGTTCGCTTGTGTGTTAGTTAGTTTGCTTGTCGTCATGGCTAGTCTCATATCTTCTCCGTTGTCTCCCGAGAATGAAGTTCTAAATTTTAAACAAAGGGAGGGAGAAAATCTGAAAGATGCTTGGTATAGAATTTGCAATGCTCAAAATAGATCTACCAGGAAGCAATCTACTTCAGTTCTTCTCCGCAATTTTTATGTAGGTGCTAGTCCTTGGTATAGATATATCCTTGATACCATTACCGGAGGGAATTTCTTGGGTAGCCATACTTTTGATTCTTATAATGCTATGTTAGATTTATTTGGCTCACCACCTCTTTTGGTTAATGGAACTATGTTAACTTTGAAGCATGTTATGCAAAGACTTGAAATTATTGAAAATAAAGTTGCTACCATTGAATTAATTGAAAATCTAGATAAAAATATCCACAATCAAATTACCCAATATGGATCTAGGGTAGGAATGACTTTGAAAAATATTAAGGAAAAGGAACCCATAGTTAATGAGAGAATAAATCTAGATTCCACTAGAATCGATAAACTTGAGGGTATCATTACAAACTTGGGAACCGCTTTTTCTTCCGTAAAGAATACTCCAAGTCCTCCTACTAAAATTGCCAAGCTTATGTATGTTCCTAAAAATAAGGGTGAATCATCTAGTAAGGACACTGCGGATCTTAAATCTATAAGTATTCATCCCAATCTTTTTGCTATCATTAAGGAACCAATTGCTACAAATGAATTTTTTGATCTTATGCCTAAGAGTTTGATAATCACTAGAAAGAAAGAAATTCATAAGGGAGATAGATGCCTCATTGAAGAATTGCCTACCAAAGATGGCAATACCTAGATCTATTCTTGCTTGTTATGCCTAGCTAGGGGCGTTAAACGATAGCGCTTGTTGGGAGGCAACCCAATTTTATTTTTATTCCTTGCTTTTTGCTCCTGCTTAATAATAAATAATTTATATAGACTATGTTTTGG
Source organism: Triticum urartu (assembly GCF_003073215.2). Taxonomy (NCBI): domain Eukaryota; kingdom Viridiplantae; phylum Streptophyta; class Magnoliopsida; order Poales; family Poaceae; genus Triticum; species Triticum urartu. The sequence goes on from NC_053027.1 coordinate 429,802,610, forward strand.
TTGTGTTTTTTGTGTTTAATTAGTGTTTGTGCCAAGTAGAATCGTTGGGAAGACTTGGGGAGAGTCTTGTTGAACTTGCTGTAAAAAACAGAAACTTTAGCGCTGACGAGAACTGCTGTCATTTTTATTTGGAGAGTGCTATTGTCGGGTTTCGGGTTCCGGCAGACCCTTGAGGTTCGAACACTGGGGTGCGCACGGAGATCTCTCCCCTACCGATCTACGTCCGATCCTCTCGTGCGAACTAAGATGAAAATGATGAACAACACAAGAGACACGATGTTTATACTGGTTTGGGCCACCGTTGTGGTGTAATACCCTACTCCAGTGTGTGGTGTGGTGGATTGCCTCTTGGGCTGATGATGGACAGTACAAGGGAAGAATATCCTCGCGAGAGGTGTTCTTGAGCTGGTGTGATGAACTGCTAGGGTGAGTTCAGTCACCTCTCTCTCTCTCTGCTGGAGTTCTACCAGATCTCTCCGGGGGTCTCCCTCTACTCTGTGGTGGCTAGCTCTATTTATAGAGGCCCTGGGCCTCTCCCCATATAATGAGCGGGAAGGGCGCCAACAATTGGCCATTTCGAAGGGGAACATCTAGTACAAGTTATCCTGACCAAAGGTGGTCTTCGGCTGCCAAAAGCACTGGCGATGACGCCGTCTTGGGCTCCACGGTGACCTCCGTCCTGCCGTCCGGCTGGTCTTGGTATCGTTGCACCGGAATGGTAACCTTTGCCTGATGCCTTAGCCTGTGCTTGCCCCCTTTGCACCAAAGGGGAAACAAGGACACTACGCAGGCCAGTGCCCGCCTGGCGCCCGCTTGGTCTCGATTGTCATGGCTTGCGTCACGGGTTCCTCGCGAGGTACCCCTGCCTTGATCTCTCCGCCTCCTCGCGAGCCTTCCTGATGAGGCTGCCTCTGAGGAAGCTTCCTATCGTCCGCCCCGCGAGGCTTGGCCCGTCGTGAGGGTCTTTGAGATTGAGCTGATGAAGATGGGCCGCGCTGGGCCCCACTTGAGCCACGCCGCAGGCCGCAGGCAGGCAAGTCTGGGGACCCCCGTTCCCAGAACGCCGACAGTAGCCCCCGGGCCCAAGGCGCACCCGGGCTGGGCCCAATAGGAAAACGAAAGGGCAAGCGTGAAGCGCCGCGGGACCTATCAGCCTGCGGCCTTGGGCGCCGCGTGGCGATTGATTGGACGTGGGCGACTGCGCTTCCCCACGACACCTCGGCGACAGCATGACTTGATAAGTCCCTGCATGCAGAGAAACCGGTCATGATTACCTGCGATTGTGGTGCACGACGGTTGGCCTCCTCCGGCTATAAGTACGGGGCTGGGCGACCCCCTTCGGCCCGTCCCTCCTTGCTGCTCCTTTCTTTCTTCTTGATTACTCGTCACTCCCATGGCTCCAAAGAGATTCTCGGCCGCGGAGAAAGGAAAGGCCCCCCAGGCTGGGCCTGACTCCCCTCCGGCCAAGCGCGGCCGAGGCCTCCCTCGCAAGTATACCACGGTCCCCATGGTGGCCTCCCGCGGCCATGGAGGCGGTTCTTGGCGCGGTGGTGAGTACCCGGTTGCCGACGGGGGGCACGCCGTGGGTGTACGCCCCCCTAGGCCACACTTTCGCTCTGCGGAGGTGCTGCCGGAGTTCGTCGTGTGGTCGGCAGACCCATCCAGCACCAGGCTCCAGCTCCCCTGTTTCTTCGTAGATGAACTGTCGGCCAGCGCCCGGTGCGGCTTCTGGCTCTAGGCAGACGAATGCTGCAGCAGGGCCTCCTTGGCGTCGCTGGAGGTTTCCGTTTCTGGGAACGGGGCTCTGACACGCGGCTGGAAGACGTTTGCCCGCGCGCGTGGCCTGAGCCGGTGGTGCACCCTGTACTTCAAGTTTGATGGCGACGCCACCCTCTACATGAGGGTGTTCGGGGAAGACGGTCGCCGTGCCGGGTGTTGCCCTGAAGACGACGACCGCGGCCGCCTGCCCAGCCCTGGCTCTGACCAGGATGAAGATGGCGACTGGCGTACAGGCGGCGGTGGCAGCAGCTCCTCCAACGGTGGCCGCGACCAGCCTCCTCGCTGTCGCGCCCGCTTGGGCGAAGGTAGCGGGTTAGGCCGCCGTCGCGCCCCGGTGAAGCGAGAGGAGGGATCCGCTTGAGCCCCAGGAGCGGCTCGAGCCTTTGCTGTGGGTTGGCGCAGGACGAATCGCGCCCGTTTTGTTTTCTTTCTTATCCTGCGCAAAAATAGTAAGTAATGTATGGCCCCGCGGGGGCGTATTAGAACTGTTGCTGTTTAACCATCGCGCGGTTTCCGCTATTTCTGCGCCGTGTTTTCGCACCGCGCTCCCATGTGCGGGAACTATTTTAGCTCGGTGGGGCTTGGTGCGGTCCTCGCCTCCCGAGGCCGTGGCCTCCTCGTGCGCTTCGTGCCCTGCAAGGATCAGTAGGAGGGGTAACTTATGGTCTTAGCTGTGGGGGCGATCGGCCCAGGTCATGCGCTCGTGTCGCGATGCCCGTGGGGCACGGACTGGGAGGGGTGCTCCTACAGAGGACTCGGATAGGAAAGCTCCAAACGACCGGGGCAGAAAACACTCGCGAGGGCGCCCGCGATCCTCCCTCGCGAGACTTCGCGGGAGAAAATGAGGCGAGCGAGCGAGAAAGACAAAGAGCCACAAGCCAGGAACATCAGCAACTCCAATAAAAACTTCAAACAGGAATAAACAAGCCAACTGCGGAAAGAAAATGGGAAAGCCGTGTCCGGCACCTATTCTAGTCTTCGACGTCTTCTCACCAGCGCGGAGCTAAGCGCTGCCACTGGGCGTGGGCGGGAGCCCCCGAGGCCCGAGGGCGGCACTCCGGAGACTTCGGGGCGTGTACAGCCCCACTCATTATTACGTGAGAGTGTCACGGGCGGCGAGCTTCACAGGCATTGGCCTTCTTCACAGGCACCGGGCCTTTCTTGAAACGCGACAGCTTCACAGGCGTTCGCCTTCTTCACAGGCTCCGGGCCTTTTCCAAAACGCAGCGGCTTCACAGGCATTTGCCTTCTTCACAGGCACCGGGCCTTTTCCAAAACACAGCGGCTTCACAGGCATTCGCCTTCTTCACAGGCACCGGGCCTTTTCCAAAACGCAGCGGCTTCACTCAGGGGTAGAACCTCCGGAGATGCTGAATGTTCCATGGGTTCTGGATGGGTACTCCCTCCGGAGTCTCCAAGCGCGCGGAGCCAGGCCTAGAAACATGAACAACCTTGAACGGGCCCTCCCACATGGGAGAGAGCTTGTGCAGCCCCTCCCTGGAGAGAACCCTTCTGAGCACGAGATCCCCTACCCCAAGGGTCCTGGGGCGGATGTTGCGGCTGTGGTATCGTCATAGCGCCTGTTGATACCTTGCCGCTCGCAGTGCGGCTTCCCAACGGCGTTCCTCCCCTAGCACAAGATCCGTCCCCTGAATGGCGTCCTGCTGAGCCTTGTCGAATGCTAGGACCCGTGCGGAGCGACGTCTGACCTCGTGAGGGAGAACAGCCTCCGCTCCGTAGACGAGGAAGAACGGGGTCTCGCCAGTCGGCTTGGTCGCTGTCGTGTGGATTGACCATAGCACAGACTGGAGCTCGTCGTGCCAGCCCCTGCCACAGGCCTCCAGCTTCTTCTTGAAGGTCCTGGCCTTGAGGCCCCTTAGGACCTCCGCGTTGGCTCGTTCAGCCTGGCCATTGCTCTGGGGGTGTGCTACCGGAGCGTAGCATATCTGCGTTCCAAGGTTAGCACAGTATGTTTTGAAGAGATTACTGGTGAATTGCGAACCATTGTCAGTGATGATGCGGTTAGGCACCCCAAACCGGCTCAGGAGGCCCTTGATGAACTTGACTGCCGAGCCTGCCAGGATTGTGCGGACAGCTTCCACCTCGTCCCACTTGGTGAACTTGTCCACGGTGACGTAGAGGTAGCGATAGCCCCCTGGCGCCCGAGGGAACGGGCCCAGAATGTCCAACCCCCAAACTGCGAACAGCCAGGAGAGGGGTATGGTCTGCAGACCCCCCGCAGGCTGATGGATCTGTTTAGCATGAAATTGGCAGGCCTCGCAAGCCTTCACCAGCTCAACGGCGTCGCTGAGTGCTGTGGGCCAGTAGAACCCACTGCGGAATGCCTTGCCGACGAGGGTTCGTGACGACGAGTGGTGCCCGCAGTCTCCGCTGTGTATGTCCGCCATCAGTTCCTTTCCTTGCTCCCTGGAAATGCAACGTAGGGACACATCATTTGGCCGCTTCCTTTAGAGCTCGCCATCCTGGATGCAATAAGCCGTGGCCTACCGTGCCACATGCTCCGCCTCCTCCTCGTTCTCTGGCAGAATCCCTTGCATCACGTAGTCCTTGAGCTCTGGGATCCAACATCCCTCCTGAGGCTCCAACGCCAGGAGAAGGCGTGCCCCTGATGCCGGGCCGCAGACCGGAGCTCCCGAGGCAGGCGGCTGAGGAGGCTCCTCCCTTGGCTGCGCCGCGCCTGATAGTGATGGCACCGCAGAAGGCTTGAAGAGCCGCTCCTCGAAGACGCCAGGTTCCTGCGGCCGCCGCCTAGACGCCCTCTTGGCAATGTCGTCAGCCTCCTGATTGGTGCCACGAGGCACATGCTGCAGCTCCAGCCCCCAGAACTGTTTCTCCATCCCGCGGACTTCAGCGAGGTAAGCTTCCATGTGCTCGTCCTTCGGCACGTATATCTTGTTGGAGAAGTTGACGAGGAGCTGTGAATCGCCCTTGATGGTGAGGCGCTTTACCCCTAAGGCGATTGCAGCTTCAAGCCTGCTATCATGCCTTCGTATTCTGCTATGTTGTTGGAGACCTTCTCTCCGTGCTGGAAGCAGAGTTGCACGACGTAATAGAGTTTGTCCTGGGTAGGGGATACAAGCACTGCGCCAGCTCCTGCACCGTGTCGGGAGAATGCCCCATCGAAGTACACGACCCAGCCGTCCGGTGCTTCACTTCCCGGGGAAAGTGATCGGTCTTCTCCTGCCTCGAGACCCGACGCTTCTGCCCATTCTGCCACGAAATCTGCAAGTGCGGCTCCCTTGATAACTCTGGTCGTGCTGAATTCTAGCTGAAATGCCTGTAGCTCAATGTTCCATTCGGCGACCCTTCTAGCTGAGTTGGGGCTCCTGAGCACTCTTTCCAAGGGGTATGCTGAGACGACCTTGATGGGATGTCCTTGGAAGTAGTGGTGCAGCTTGCGCGAGGCCACTAGTAGCGTAAGGAGGAGTTTTTGAGGCATGGGATACCGTGCCCTTGCGTCCCGTAGCACCGTGCTGATGAAGTACACGGGATGTTCGATGAGGTTGAGGGTGTTGGCGCTGCTTGCGTCCTCCAGAGGTCGAGGCGTCTCTGGAGATGACGGAGCCCCCGGGGCTTGGTCACCAGAAGAGGCCTCTCCTGCTCCGAGTGCATTCTCCTGTTGCGGCTGTTCCTTTCCGGCTGTGGTTGCGACCTTCACGAGGCCCTCCTGGCTCTGCTTTGCTTCAGTTCGGACGGTCAATGCGGCCTTGGCATAGCGCTCCTCCCTGACTGCCACCAGGGCTGCGCTGGCGGAGTAGGGGGTGGCCGCAAGGTAGAGCACCAGGGGCTCCCGAGGACGCGGAGCTACCATCACTGGCGAACTGGTAAGGTACCTCTTGAGGTCTTAGAATGCCTTGTTGGCCTCTTCAGTCCATTCGAAGGGGCCCTTTTTCTTTATCAGCTTGAAGAAGGGCAGGGCTCGTTCCCCCAGCTTGGAGATGAAGCGCCCCAACACAGTCACACGCCCGGTGAGCTTCTGCATTTCTCTTAGGGTCCTCGGTGGGCTCATATCTTCGACTGCCTTGACCTTCTCCGGGTTGGCCTCGATGCCCCTATGGGATATGAGGAAACCCAGGAGCTTGCCCGAGGGGACTCCAAATACGCACTTCTCCAGGTTGAGCCGTAGGTCCACTTCGTTGAGGCTGGCAAAGGTTTCTTCCAGGTCCTGTATTAGGGTTCTTACCTCACGAGACTTCACCACAATGTCATCGACGTAAGCTTCAGCGTTCCTCCTGAGCTGTCGGCCTAAGGCGAAGTGCATCAGCCGCTGAAAGGTCGCTCCTGCATTGCGCAACCCAAATGGCATGCACGTATAGCAGTACACTCCACACGGGGTCAGGAAAGCCATCTTCTCCACATCTTCTACCGCCATCTTGATCTGGTGATAGCCCGAGAAGGCATCCAGGAAGCACAATAGGTCACACTCTGCGGTGGAGTCGACTATCTGGTCGATGCGGTGGAGCGGAAATGGATCCTGTGGGCAGGCCTTGTTGAGGTTGGTGAAGTCAACGCACATGCGCTCTTTCCCCCCCTTCTTTGGCACAACAACAGGATTAGCCAACCAATCGGGGTAGCGGACCTCGCGGATAACCCCCGCCGCCTCTAGCTTCCGGGTCTCTTGAACGATGAAAGCCTGTTTCTCAGTAGACTGCCACCTCGCCTTCTGCTTCACGGGGCGTACATTGGGGCACACGTTGAGGTGATGCTCAATCACTTCCCTTGGGACCCCCGCTAACTGATCTGGTTCCCACGCGAACACCTTCTTGTTCGCATGCAGGAACCTAATTAGAGCCTTCTCCTGCTCGGGCTCGAGGTTGGCCCCTCTGGTGTAGGTGGCTCCAGTGGACCCGTCCTCGTCGACTGGTACCTGCTTGGTTTCCGCCTTGTCTTGGGTGAACAACTGCTTCTTTTTAGCCGGCGCAGCCCCTTTGGGCTCAAGGGCGTTGGTGCTAGTGGGCCGCGCCACTGCGGCCGCCCTGAAAACAAGCCGGAGCACCTGCAGCGCTTCCCTTGTGTCTCTTGACACGGTGAGGACGCCGCTGCTCCCGGGCATCTTCATGAGGTTGTACGCCGGGTGAGTTGCTGCCATGAACCGAGCCAAGGCCGGATAGCCCAGAATGGCGTTGTAAGGGAGGCCGATACGGGCGATGTCGAAGTCGATCAGCTCCGTGCGGAAGTTATCGCAGGTGCTGAAGGTCACTGGGAGGCGGATCTGTCCCAAGGAGGCGGTGGAACCGGCTCCGACGCCCGAGAAAGGCCTGCTGGGTTGGAGCCGCTCCGGCGGCACGTGGAGTAGGCTGAAGGCCTCCACCGAGAGCACATTGAGGCTGTAACCACCGTCGATGAGGGTCCTGGTGACGGCTACCTGGCAGATGGTGGGGGTGCACAGCATCGGGAGCGCACCCGAACCAATGGGGTTGAAGGGGTGGTCCTCCGAGTCAAAGGTTAGATCGGCCTCGGGCGCCACCCAGCCCGGGGAGGCTTCTTGGCGCCTGGAGGCGGTGCTGATCCAGCGGGCGAACGGCTTGACGTGATGACTCGAGGGTGGTGCCTGGGAGCCACCCAGGAGAGCTGCGACGACGGGCGGCGCTGGTGCGGTGAAACGGGTGAGGAAGAGGTCACGCAGGTCCTCCCAGGAGGTGACAGAGGCCATCGGCAGGTGGAGGAGCCACGCGCGCGGGATGCCGGTGAGGGCCATGGGTAACCAGTTGGCCATCACCCAATCGTCGCCCCCAGCTCCGAGGACGGCCTCCTCGTACGCCAGCAGGAAAATCATCGGGTCCGTCGCGCCGTCGTAGCGCGGCGGCATCTCGGGCCTGAACTTGCGCGGCCACTGCACTTGCCGCAAGGCGGGGGCCAAGGCCTGGAGCCCCCTAGCCCCAGTGTCGGCATTCGTTGCTGGAGCGGGCGGCGCGTTGTCCGCCATGAGGGCGGGATGCGATGTCGGGGGAGAGCGGGTCGTCAGGAAGGAGGACTCTGGCGCACCCCTACCTGGCGCGCCAAATGTCAGGTTTCGGGTTCCGGCAGACCCTTGAGGTTCGAACACTGGGGTGCGCGTGGAGATCTCTCCCCTACCGATCTACGGCCGACCCTCTCGTGTGAACTAAGATGAAAATGATGAACAACACAAGAGACACGATGTTTATACTGGTTTGGGCCACCGTTGGGGTGTAATACCCTACTCCAGTGTGTGGTGTGGTGGATTTCCTCTAGGGCTGATGATGGATAGTACAAGGGAAGAACAACCTCGCGAGAGGTGTTCTTCAGCTGGTGCAATGAACTGCTAGGGTGAGTTCAGTCGCCTCTCTCTCTCTCTCTGCTGGGGTTCTACCAGATCTCTCCGGGGGTCTCCCTCTACTCTGTGGTGGCTAGCTCTATTTATAGAGGCCCTGGGCCTATCCCCAAATAATGAGCGGGAAGGGCGCCAACAATTGGCCATTTCGAAGGGGAACATCTAGTACAAGTTATCCTGACCAAAGGTGGTCTTCGGCTGCCAAAAGCACTGGCGATGACGCCGTCTTGGGCTCCACGGTGACCTCCGTCCTGCCGTCCGGCTGGTCTTGGTCTTGTTGCACCGGAATGGTAACCTTTGCCTGATGCCTTGGCCTGTGCTTGCCCCCTTTGCACCAAAGGGGAAACAAGGACACTGCGCAGGCCGGCGCCCGCCTGGCGCCCGCCTGGTCTCGATCGTCATGGCTTGCTTCACGGGTTCCTCGCGAGGTACCCCTGCCTTGATCTCTCCGCCTCCTCGCGAGCCTGCCTGATGAGGCTGCCTCTGAGGAAGCTTCCTGTCGTCCGCCCCGCGAGGCTTGGCCCTCGCGAGGGTCTTTGAGCTTGAGCTGATGAAGATGGGCCGCGCTGGGCCCCGCTTGAGCCACACCGCAGGCAAGTCTGGGGACCCCCGTTCCCGGAACGCCGACAGCTATTTAGTTAATTCTTTTTGCAGATGATTAATAGATAAATTCGTCACGTCCAGCAATTTACTTTAGAACTTTTGGGGTTCTAGATCTTGCGCTAGCTACAGATTACTACAAACTGTTCTGTTTTTGACAGATTCTGTTTTTCGTGTGTTGTTTGCTTATTTTGATGAATCTATGGCTAGTAAAATAGTTTATAATCCATAGAGAAGTTGGAATACAGTATGTTTAACACCAGTATAAATAAATAATGAGTTCATTACAGTACCTTGAAGTGGTCTTTTGTTTTCTTTCGCTAACGAAGCTCACGAGATTTTCTACTTTAAGTTTTGTGTTGTGAAGTTTTCAAGTTTTGGGTAAAGATTTGATGGATTGTGGAACAAGGAGTGGCAAGAGCCTAAGCTTGGGGATGCCCATGGCACCCCCAAGATAATCTAAGGACACCTAAAAGCCAAAGCTTGGGGATGCCCCAGAAGGCATCCCCTCTTTCGTCTACTTCTATCGGTAACTTTACTTGGAGCTATATTTTTATTCACCACATGATATGTGTTTTGCTTGGAGCGTCTTTTATGATTTGAGTATTTGCTTGTTAGTCTACCACAATCATCCTTTCTGTACACACCTTTTGAGAGAGCCATACATGATTTGGAATTTGATAGAATACTTTATGTGCTTCACTTATATCTTTTGAACTTTATAATTTTGCTCTAGTGCTCCACTTATATCTTTTAGAGCATGGTGGTGGATTTGTTTTATATAAACTATTGATCTCTCATGCTTCACTTAGATTATTTTGAGAGTTTTAATAGCATGGTAATTTGCTTAAAATCCTAATATGCTTGGTATGCAAGATTAATAATAAAACTTTCTTATGAGTGTGTTGAATACTAAGAAAAGTTTGATGCTTGATGATTGTTTTGAGATATGGAGGTAATAATATCAAAGTCATGCTAGTTTAGTAGTTGTGAAATTGAGAAATACTTGTGTTGAGGTTTGCAAGTCCCATAGCATGCACATATGGTAAACGTTATGCAACAAATTTGAAACATGAGGGGTTATTTGATTGTCCTCCTTATGAGTGGCGGTCGGGGACGAGCGATGGTCTTTTCCTACCAATATATCCCCCTAGGAGCATGCGCGTAGTGCCGAGGTTTTTGATGACTTGTAGATTTTTGCAATAAGTATGTGATTTCTTTATGACTAATGTTGAGTCCATGGATTATACGCACTCTCACCCTTCCATCCTTGCTAGCCTCTTCAGTACCGTGCATTGCCCTTTCTCACATTGAGCTGGCGCAAACTTCGCCAGTGCATCCAAACCCCGTGATATGATACACTCTTTCACACATAAACCTACTTATATCTTCCTCAAAACAGCCACCATACCTACCTATTATGGCATTTCCATAGCCATTCCGAGATATATTGCCATGCAACTTTCCATCATTCCGTTCATCATGACACGTTCATCATTGTCATATTGCTTAGCATGATCATGTAGTTGACATAGTATTTGTGGCAAAGCCACCGTTCATAATTCTTTCATACATGTCACTCTTGGTTCATTGCATATCCCGGTACACCGCCGGAGGCATTCATATAGAGTCATCTTTGTTCTAGTATCGAGTTGTAATCATTGATTTGTAAAGAAATAGAAGTGTGATGATCATCATTATTAGAGCATTGTCCCAAGTGAGGAATAAAAAAGAGAGAGAGAGAGGCCATAAAAAAAGAAAAGGCCAAAAAATGAGAGAAAAAGAGAGAAGGGACAATGTTACTATCCTTTTAACACAATTGTGCTTCAAAGTAGCACCATGATCTTCATAGTACAGAGTCTCTCATGTTATCACTTTCATATACTAGTGGGAATTTTTCATTATAGAACTTGGCTTGTATATTCCAATAATGGGCCTCCTCAAGTGCCCTAGGTCTTCGTGAGCAAGCAAGTTGGATGCACACCCACTAGTTTCTTTTGTTGAGCTTTCATTCATTTATAGCTCTAGTGCATCCGTTGCATGGCAATCCCTACTCCTTGCATTAACATCAATCGGTGGGCATCTCCATAGCCCATTGATTAGCCTCGTTGATGTGAGACTTTCTCCTTTTTTGTCTTCTCCACATAACCCCCCTCATTATATTCTATTCCACCCATAGTGCTATGTCCATGGCTTGCGCTCATATATTGCGTGAAATTTTATAGGTTTGAGATTACTAAAGTATGAAACAATTGCTTGGCTTGTCATCGGGGTTGTGCATGATGAGAGCATTCTTGTGTGACGAAAATGAAACATGACTAAACTATATGATTTGTAGGGATGAACTTTCTTTGGCCATGTTATTTTGAGAAGACATAATTACTTAGTTAGTATGCTTGAAGTATTATCATTTTTATGTCAATATGAACTTTTGTCTTGAATCTTTCGGATCTGAATATTCATACAACAATTAAGAACAATTACATTAAAATTATGCCAATTAGCACTCCGCATCAAAAATTCTCTTCTTATCATTTAACTACTCAAGGACGAGCAGGAATTAAGCTTGGGGATGCTTGATACGTCTCCAACGTATCTATAGTTTTTGATTGCTCCATGCTATATTATCTACTGTTTTGGACTATATTGGGCTTTATTTTCCACTTTTATATTATTTTTGGGACTAACCTATTAACCAGAGGCCCAACCCAAAATTGCTGTTTTTTTGCCTATTTCAGTGTTTCGGACAAACAGAATATCAAACGGAGTCCAAACGGAATGCAACCTTCGGAAATGTGATTTTCTCATCACATAAGATCCAGGAGACTTGGACCCTCTGTCAAGAAAGCCACGAGGCGGCCACGAGGGTGGAGGGCGCGCCCCCTGCCTCGTGGGCCCCTCGAAGCTCCACTTACGTACTTCTTCCTCCTATATATACCTACGTACCCCAAACGATCAGGGACGGAGCCAAAAACCTAATTCCACCGCCGCAACTTTCTGTATCCACGAGATCCCATCTTGGGGCCTGTTCCGGAGCTCCGCCAGAGGGGGCATTGATCACGGAGGGCTTCTACACCATCATCCAAGCCCCTCCGATGAAGTGTGAGTAGTTTACTTCAGACCTATAGGTCCATATTTAGTAGCTAGATGGCTTCTTCTCTCTTTTTGGATCTCAATACAATGTTCTCCCCCTCTCTTGTGGAGATCTATTCGATGTAATCTTCTTTTTGCAGTGTCTTTGTTGAGACCGATGAATTGTGGGTTTATGATCAAGTCTATCTATGAATAAAATTTGAATCTTCTATGAATTCTTTTATGTATGATTGGTTATCTTTGCAAGTCTCTTCGAATTATCAGTTTGGTTTGGCCTACTAGATTGGTTGTTCTTGCCATGGGAGAAGTGCTTATCTTTGGGTTCGATCTTGCGGTGTCCTTTCCTAGTGACAGAAGGGGCAGCAAGGCACGTATTGTATTGTTGCCATCGAGGATAACAAGATGGGGTTTTTATCATATTGCATGAAACTATCCCTCTACGTCATGTCATCTTTCTTAAGGCGTTACTCTGTTTTTAACTTAATACTCTAGATGCATGGTGGATAGCGGTCGATGAGTGGAGTAATAGTAGTAGATGCAGGCAAGAGTCGGTCTACTTGTCTCGGACGTGATGCCTATATACATGATCATACCTAGATATTCTCATAACTATGCTCAATTCTGTCAATTGCTCAACAGTAATTTGTTCACCCACCGTAGAATACTTATGCTCTTAAGCCACTAGTGAAACCTATGGCCCCCGGGTCTCTTTCTCATCATATCAATCTCCATCACTTTATTATTGCTTTGCTTTTACTTTGCTTTTACTTTTTTACTTTGCATCTCGATACCAAAAATACCAAAAATACCAAAAATATTATTTATCATCTCTATCAAATCTCACTTTCGTAAGTGACCGTGAAGGGATTGACAACCCCTAAGCGCGTTGGTTGTGTTGAGCTATTGTTTTTGTGTAGGTACGAGGGACTCGCGTGTAGCCTCCTACTAAATTGATACCTTGGTTCTCAAAAACTGAGGGAAATACTTACGCTACTTTGCTGCATCATCCTCTCCTCTTCGGGGAAATCCAACACATTGCTCAAGAGGTAGCAGTTATCTTTGCAAGTCTCTTTGAATTATCAGTTTGGTTTGGCCTACTAGATTGATCTTTCTTGCAATGGGAGAAGTGCTTAGCTTTGGGTTCAATCTTGCGGTGTCCTTTCCCAGTGACAGTAGGGGCAGCAAGGCACGTATTGTATTGTTGCCACCGAGGATAACAAGATGGGGTTTATATCGTATTGCATGAGTTTATACCTCTACATCATGCCATCTTACTTAAAGCGTTACTCTGTTCCTTTGAACTTAATACTCTAGATGCATGCTGGATAGCGGCCGGTCAATGTGTGGAGTAATAGTAGTAGATGCAGGCAGGAGTCGGTCTACTTGTCTCGGACGTGATGCCTATATACATGATCATACCTAGATATTCTCATAACTATGCTCAATTCTACCAATTGCTCAACAGTAATTTGTTACCCACCGTAATACTTATGCTCTCGAGAGAAGCCACTAGTGAAACCTATGGCCCCCAGGTCTATTTTCCATCATATTAATCTACTGTTAACAAGCTATTTCTGGTGCTATTTTTATTTCGCTTTATTTACTTTGCATCTTTATCATAAAAATACCAAAAATATTATCTTATCATATCTATCAGATCTCACTTTCGTAAGTGAACATGATGGGATTGACAACCCCTTTATTGCGTTAGGTGCGAGGGACTCATGCGTTGCCTCCTACTGGATTGATACCTTGGTTCTCACAAACTGAGGGAAATACTTATGCTGCTTTACTGCATCACCCTTTCCTCTTCAACGGAAAACCAACGCAGTGCTCAAGAGGTAGCAAGAAGGATTTCGGGCACTGTTGCCGGGGAGGCTTACGCAAAGTCAATTTAAGATTTGAGTCCCGACAACGAGCCATTTCTGGCGCCGTTGCCGGGGAGTCTATGCAAAAGTCAACATACCAAGTACCCATCACAAACCCTTATCTCCCGTATTACATGATTTGCCATTTGCCTCTCGTTTTCCTCCCCCCACTTCACCGCCGTTTTATTTGCCCTCTCTCTCTGTCCTCCTTCTCTTTCCCTATTTGCCTCCTTTTGCCCGTTTCTTGTTTGCTTGTGTGTTGGATTGCTTTCTTGTCACGATGGCTCAAGATAATACCAAATTGTGTGACTTTACTAATACCAACAACAATGATTTTATTAGCAATCCGATTGCTCCTCTTACCAATGTTGAATCTTGTCAAATTAATGCTGCTTTGCTGAATCTTGTCATGAAAGATCCGTTTTCCGGCCTTCCTAGTGAAGATGTCGCTACCCATCTAAACAACTTTGTTGATTTGTGTGATATGCAAAAGAAGAAAGATGTGGATAATGATATTGTTAAATTGAAGCTATTTCCTTTTTTACTTAGAGATCGTGCTAAATCTTGGTTTTCGTCTTTGCCTAAAAATAGTATTGATTCTTGGAATAAGTGCAAAGATGCTTTTATCTCTAAGTATTTTCCTCCCTCTAAGATCATCTCTCTTAGAAACGATATCATGAATTTTAAGCAACTTGATCATGAACATGTTGCACAAGCTTGGGAGAAGATGAAATTAATGATACGTAATTGCCCTACACATGGTTTGAATCTTTGGATGATTATACAAAACTTTTATGCTGGATTGAATTTTGCTTCTAGAAAACTTTTAGATTCGGCCGCAGGAGGCACTTTTATGGAAATCACTTTAGGAGAAGCTACTAAACTCCTAGATAATATTATGGTTAATTATTCTCAATGGCACACTAAAAGATCTACTAATAAGAAAGTGCATGCGATAGAAGAAATTAATGTTTTGAGTGGAAAGATGGATGAACTTATGAAATTATTTTCTAATAAAAGTGTTTCTTATGATCCTAATGATATGACTTTGTATACTATTGAGAATAATAATGAATCTATGGATGTGAATTTTGTTGGTAGGAATAATTTTGGTAACAACGCGTATAGAGGAAACTTTAATCCTAGGCCGTATCCTAGTAATTCCTCTAATAATTATGGTAATTCCTACAACAATTCTTATGGAAATTTTAATAAGATGCCCTCTGAATTTGAGACTAGTGTTAAGGAGTTTATGAATTCGCAAAAGAATTTCAATGCTTTGCTTGAAGAAAAATTGCTTAAAGTTGATGAATTGGCTAGGAACATTGATAGAATTTCTCTTGATGTTGATTCTTTGAAGCTTAGATCTATTCCACCTAAGCATGATATCAATGAGTCTCTCAAGGCCATGAGAATTTCCATTGATGAGTGCAAAGAAAGAACCGCTAGGATGCGTGCTAAGAAAGGTTGTTTTGTGAAAGCGTGTTCTTCTAGTTTCTATGAAAATAAAGATGAAGATCTAAAAGTTATTGATGAGTCACCTATTAAATCTTTGTTTTGCAATATGAATCTTGATAATGATGGGACTGAATATGATCCACCTTTACCTAGAAGGTGTTCCAAAAATTCGGAGTGCTATGTCCATGGCTCGCACTCATATATTGCGTGAAATTTTATAGGTTTGAGATTACTAAAGTATGAAACAATTTCTTGGTTTGTCATCGGGGTTGTGCATGATGAGAGCATTCTTGTGTGACGAAAATGGAGCATGACTAAACTATATGATTTTGTAGGGATGAACTTTCTTTGGCCATGTTATTTTGAGAAGACATAATTGCTTAGTTAGTATGCTTGAAGTATTATTGCTTTTATGTCAATATTAATCTTTTATCTTGAATCTTTCGGATCTGAATATTCATACCACAATTAAGAGGGTTACATTAAAAATTTATACCAAGTAGCATTCCGCATCAAAAATTCTGTTTTTATCACTTACCTACTCGAGGACGAGGAAGAATTAAGCTTGGGGATGCTTGATACGTCTCCAACGTATCTATAATTTTTGATTGCTTCATGCTATATTATATTCTGTTTTAGATGATTAATGGGCTTTGTTATACACTTTTATATTAATTTTGGGACTAACCTATTAATCGGATGCCCAACCCAGAATTGCTGTTTTTTTGCCTATTTCAGAGTTTCGCAGAAAAAGAATATCAAACGGAGTCCAAACGGAATGAAACCTTCGGGAACGTGATTTTCGGAACGAACGTGATCCAGAGGACTTGGACCCTACGCCAAGAAAGCTACCAGGAAGGCACGAGGTAGGGGGAGCGCCTACTGAAACGCCCATGATGCGGCTATATCTCCCACGTGTCGAAGCACGACTTAGAGGCATAACCGCATTGTAAGCAATGTCGCAAGTGAGGTAATCTTCACACAACCCATGTAATACATAAGAGAAAGAGATACATAGTTGGCTTACAATCGCCACTTCACACAATACATGAATAAAGCATTACATCATCCAGATACAATCAAGGTCCAACTACGGAACCAAATAAAAGAAAACTACCCAAAATGCTACACAGATCCCCGATCGTCCCAACTGGGCTCCACTACTGATCAACTGGAAACGGAACAACATAACAAACACGATCTTCATCGAGCTCCTCCTTGAGCTCGGTTGCATCACCTGCACGGTTTCATCGGCACCTGCAAACTGGTTTTGGAAGTATCTGGCGAGTCACGGGGACTCAGCAATCTCGCACCCTCGCGATCAAGACTATTTAAGCTTATAGGAAGGGTAAAAGGTATGAGGTGGAGCTGCAGCAAGCGACTAGCATATATGGTGGCTAACATACGCAAAAGAGAGCGAGAAGAGAAGGCAAAGGCACGGTCGAGAATCTATGATCAAGAAGTGATCCTAGAACAACCTATGTCAAGCATAACTCCAACACCGTGTTCACTTCCCAAACTCCGCCGGAAAGAGACCATCACGGTTACACACACGGTTGATGCATTTTATTTTAATTAAGTTAAGTTAAGTTTCAGGTTTTCTACAATCGGACATTAACAAATTCCCATCTGCCCATAACCGCGGGCACGACTTTTGAAAGTTCAAATCCCTGCAGGGGTGTCCCAACTTAGCCCATCACAAGCTCTCACGGTCAACGAAGGATATTCCTTCTCCCAAGACAATCCGATCAAATTCAGAATCCCGGTTACAAGACATCTCGACAATGGTAAAACTAAACCAGCAAAGCCACCCGATGCGCCGACAATCCCGATAGGAGCTGCACATATCTCGTTCTCAGGGCAACACCGGATGAGACATCGTACGAGTAAAACCAACCCTCAAGTTTCCCCGAGGTGGCCCCGCAGTCTACTCAGTTCGGACCAACACTTAGAGAAGCACTGGCCCGGGGGGGTTAAAATAAAGATGACCCTTGAGTCTGCAGAACCCAAGGGAAGGTAGCAGGTTGTTAGTGCAAATGGTAAAACCAAGGATGGGCCTTGCTGGAGGAGTTTTATTCAAAGCAAACTGTCAAGGGGTTCCCATTATAACCCGACCGCGTAAGGAACGCAAAATCAAGGAACATAACACCGGTATGACGGAAACTAGGGCGGCAAGAGTGGAACAAAACACCAGGCATAAGGCCGAGCCTTCCACCCTTTACCAAGTATATAGATGCATTAATTAAATAAGAGATATTGTGATATCCCAACAAATCCATGTTCCAACATGGAACAAACTCCAAACTTCACTTGCAACTAGCAACGCTATAAGAGGGGCTGAGCAAAGCGGTAACATAGCCAAACAACGGTTTGCTAGGACAAGGTGGGTTAGAGGTTTGACATGGCAATATGGGAGGCATGAGAAAGCATGTGGTAGGTATCCATCATAGGCACAACAATAGAGCGAGCAACTAGCAAGCAAAGATAGAAGTGATTTTGAGGGTATGGTCATCTTGCCTGAGATCCCGCAAGGAAGAAGAACGAGTCCATGAAGAAGACAAACGGACGTAGTCGAATGGATCCTCACAAACGTAACATTACCGGAACCAACCCGAAGAAGCAACACCGGAAAGAAGCAAACAACATAGTAAACGATCTTCACATAAGCAAGGCACGATGCGCAAACAAGTATGATGCATGTCCGGTTTAATGAGGCATGGCATGACAAAGTGCACAAACAACCCTACAAATTAAGTGGAGCTCAATATGCAACGGGTTGCATATTGACAAAACACCACATCAAGTTATTTAGTTCGATCTTGTTTATGTACCCAACAATATTAAATGTTGATTAACATGACAAGGGGTGAAGCATATGAAAACTACCTATCTAGGCAAGTTTAAATGAGGCCGGAACACAAAACAACAAGTCCAGAAACTCCTCATGTGCATATTTTAGGTTTGGTACTGTTCTGCCCTAAACACAATTTTAGAGTTATTAAACATGCAAAGTAAAGCCACCATGTTAAACTAGGCATTTTTCCACCCCATTTACATATAAAGTTTGTTACAAACCGAGTTATGGTTAAATAGTTATGAATTAAATCATTTTAGCAAGTTATTTAAGCAAATTTAAACAAACAACATTTTAAGCATCTTAAACATAGATGAAAGTGGTATATTATGAAACTAGACAAAATTCTAAGCAACTTTCATATATTAAGTTTTTACATATGATGCACCGTTTGTGAGTAATGAAATGCATGAAGTTTAGGGGCTGATCTGCAAAAGTGCAAATCCCTGGAAATTGATAAAATCGCAGCTAAGGAAAAAAATAAACGGGCCGAAACTGAGCGCTCACATTGGGCCATGCCCAGCAGAAGAAAAGCAAACGGGCGCTGGGGAGGGGGTCTCTCCCCATGGGCCATGGCCCAGTCCGGAGGAAGAGAGGCCGGCGAGGGGGCATGCTAGGCGAGCCTTGCTGGATCTAGTGGCGATCGAGGCCTCCTGGTCCACGCGGGGCGGTCAATGCATGCGCGTGAGCACTCGTCTCCCTCGTGTGGACGAAGTAGCAGGGGTGGGAGCAATGCGGTGACTTTGCGCAGGGAGGCCCGGCAGCGGGCACCCGAGGTCGATCGGGCGAGGTATGACCGTGGAGGCGCGCCGGCGTCGAGGTGCGGCGACAACGGCGAGATCCGGCTAGGACACTGCTTGGACGAGGCAGCGGCAAGCTCCGGCTCTGGTTCTCTGATAGAAAAAGGAAACGAGACAGAGATGTGAGAGGGAGAAGAGAGAAGCAGGAAAGGAAGGAACGGGTGGCGCAGGGCTCATCTGAAGGTGGTTCTCGTTGGCGGAGGGAACTCCGGTGGCGCTGTGGAACTTGCGGGCGAACGGGGCGACGAGGAGCAGGACGGGTGCTCCTCTCCCGATCCAGATCGGATCGAGGAGGCTGTGGCTGCGGGATCTGCATGGGGCACCCCTTGGACGTTGGATTATGATCCAACGGTTCTGATGATTGGATCTGGAGTCTGGGGTGAACTGGGTGGTGGCTGAAAACGAGGAGAGAAGTGACTGCGCAGTGACTGCGGGGACGATCCCAAGGTGGAGCTGGTTTGGCGGCGGGGTGAGGAAAAAAGGGAGTTGGTCTAGGGTTAGGTTGTTTAAATAGGTAGGGGATTAGGTTAGGGGCTACCTAGTCCCTCAGATCAAAATCGGACGGTCGGGAAAAATAGGCTAGGGAGCCCAAATAAGAAAATGGAGACGTTTTGTAGATGTTTAGGGATGATCCGGATCCAACGGTGATGACTGCCCGGGTCGGGTCCGGGACAGCTTTCGGGCGCGCGCGCGAGGAGGGCCGCGGGCTGACGAGAGAGTTTAGGTAGGGCCTGACGATGAGTGGTAGTGGGCCGTGCAGAAAGCTTTGGGCTGAGAGAAGAGAAGAGAGAGAGACCCGGCGACTGTTTCCGGAGACCGAAAATGTCCGACGTTAGACCGGCTATATTGCCGCTATAGTTATCCGTTGGGGCGCCAAACAAACTCTGAACGCGATGAAATTTGGCAGGCGACCTACTAACAACAAAACAACACCGCATGCCAACTTTCAACCCATTCCGAGAACATTTTCCGGCCACTTATAAAATAATATTTCAGACGTGCCACGGGCGCGTGCAAGTGTGCCTGGGCTCAGAACGGACAACGGACGGAACTGGCAAAACCCGGACGAATGCAAGTTTTGAAAACATGATGATGCAATGCACATGATGAAAAGACAAGACGCAACACGCAAGCGAAAGACATGGCAACGACGGCAAATAACTGGAAGACACCTGGCACATCGGTCTCGGGGCGTTACACCTACCCCCCAGGCGCGCCCTCCACCCTCGTGGGGCCCATGTTGCTCCACCGACGTACTTCTTCCTCCTATATATACCTACGTACCCCCAAACTAACAGATACAGAGCCAAAAACCTAATTCCACCGCCGCAACCTTCTGTACCCGTGAGATCCCATCTTGGGGCCTTTTCTGGAGCTCCGCCGGAGGGGG